>NW_024741901.1:20772582-20802582 GCF_018991925.1 Homarus americanus | reverse complement strand
AGCAGGAGGAGCAGGAGTAGGAGGGAAAGAGTTGGAATCATCTAAGGTGGAGTTAGTGGAGAATAAGGTGCCAAAGAGATTGGCTTTATTAGGGGGGAGAGTTGGATATAGAGAGTTATCAGGTCGGAACAGAAGAGGAAAGAGGGAGCGCAGACGTTATTACAGATGTTTTTGGTTAAGGACCAGAAGGATTTATTAGAAGAAGAGTTAGTCAGGTCAGCGGTCTTTGTTTTTATAAAATTCCGCTTGGCCCTACGAAGAATAACCTTGCAACTATTCCAAGAGGTAATGAAAGAGCAGTGTGTAACAGGAAGAGATAGTTTCATAACTTGATACGCCCTATCTCTCTCCCTACATGCAGGAGAACAGGATTGTAGAGAGAAAGTTTTGATAGAAGATGAGATAAATGCACTCATGCCACCGATTATGACCCTAGCAATGCTGCCAACACATACCGAGGCGTCCCGAGTGGAAAAGCAACATTCGTCCCAGGGAAAGTCGGAGAAGAATTCTCGCCAGGTTTGCCAGTTTTCCCTCCGATAGTGCCATAGTTGGCGTTTAGAAGGGGGTGGGGGAGGTGGTCGTGCCAAGTTTGATTTAATAGAAATAAGAATGCGATCAGAAGACCATAAGGGGGAAGAAATTGCGTATGAATAGTGTGAGGGGTTAAAAGTAAAACAAAGATCAAGAATGTTCGTAAGTTGGTCGTGACGATCAAGAACACGTGTAAGGTGTTTGATTATTGTTCCAGATCACTAAATAAGGAAAAAAGAGAGTGCCTCAGCTTCACCTGGGTTATTCCTTGCAGAGCCAAGCCACTCTGTGTGATATACATCGAAATCCCCTGAGTAGAGGCTCTCGGTGTTGGGGTGTGTGGACAGCAACTACTCATGGCAAGAAATGAGATAGTCAAAGAGTTCCAAATAGTTGGCAGAGTTGGGAGAACAGTATAGGAAACAAAGAAAATAGTCACAGTTGGTTGAGATATTTTGAGCCAGATGACATCATAAAGGGAAGATTCAAAATCCGTGAGTCGAGCTATAGGTGTACGTGTGTTGTAGTAGGCGCGTACACCTCCCTTAGAACGGAAAGAGGTATAAAGGTTGTAGTTGCGCGAAACAATCTGACACCACAGACGATGGTTATTGCAAAATAATATATATCGCGACATTTCCTGTTCTTAGCCATAGTAAGTACTGTTATTATATGCACATTGAGAAGAAAATAGATTAATCTTGTTAACAATGTGAAGCATAGTTCATGTTGGTTGTTATCGCCGCTGGCTTCAGCTACAGTGCTGGCGTGTGATGTCATTAAATCTTTCGACCTGTGACCTCGCCAGATGTACAAGTGTTTACAGACAAGTCCTAGTTCTGCTGAGTGGACTGTCTTAGACTGGTGGCGGTGGCTTCCCGCCCCTCCATGAGACAGATCGCCCTCTTTAGTGTTGCTGTGAAGACCAGCCTTCTCCTGTCCGAGAATTTGTGCTGGGACGATTTACGCAATACCGTTTTCTCTTGGAACACCATACTGATCTGCATTGACCCGCACTTGTAAGTACAGCCTAAGTGATGACATACCCCTCGGTACTGAAATATTGTTGACTAATTACGCCTACTCGTTTCTGCCTAACCTGGAGTAATAAGACAATGCAGAATGAAGAGAAGCTAAGATTAATAGAGTTATGAACTTTGTGTTATGTCACTATGCTTAATAAATTGTAATTAAGATAAAATTATGTGAGACTAACTAATTATGTATCAGATGAATCACCATATAATTATGAACATCTCCTCTGCAGGTTTTGACCACATCAATAAATACTGAACGCGTCAAAAGACGGGTTTCAATCATTCCCTTCGACTTGCCTGTCACCTGAACGTCCTTAACTAAAGCGTTTACATTGGTGGTATGTAGGGGCATAGGTGTATTGGTTATTTAAGAAATCATCGGACCCAATGTATACAGATACTTGTTAACCTAACCTAACCTAACCCAACCCAACCCAACCTAACCTAAAATTATCTCCATCTCTCTTTTTAATCACTTAATCTTTCCCTCCATTACTAAGTTCTTCTTATCTTGTGAAGGCGGGAATTATAATAACACTGACTATACCTCTCTCTCCCACTCACAATGTGTACCACCAAAACTTATCAGTGAAGAATAACTTACTATCACTTTACTGGTGCCGAATTATATATAGGTCTAGTGAGTCAACCCGCCTTCCCCACTCCCAGCTACATAATTATCAGCCCAGGATAGACTTAAGGCTTACGTCACTTCCTAGTCGAGTGTGTCATTTCTAGCACCACTTTTGATGTCATATTTTAATTTTCCTTTGTCATGATTAATTTTGGTATCGTTATCTTTGACATTCACCCTGGGCTGATACCATAATTCCAGACTTCCTTCCTGGGCTGACGTCATAATACCAGACTTCCTTCCTGGGCTGACATCATAATGACTGACTTCCTTCCTGGGTTAACATCATAGTACCAGACTTCCTTCCTGGACTGACATCACAGTACCAGAAGTTCACTGCTTAACACAATATTTCGTAAATGTTCATCCTCTGAGGTAGGGTGTAGTTGAAGACCGAGAAAGGATCAATAGTAAGATAGTTCTTATGGACTTATTTCTTGAAATTTCAAAAGGAATGAGTTGTTGAAGGGCCTGAAGCTTTACGGGTCAGCTGACATCGTCAGCCGCCTGGTTCTGCCAACGGGTGACACAGGTATAGATAAGAGGTTTATCTCTACCGTTTGTGACCATTTGAACAATGAATACTGCGGTACAGTGCGGTAGTTCAATCAACCCAGGCAAGGCAGGCCCTGCTTACACCCAACCATTATCACTCACATACAGTATCTGTCCAACCCATATATGAAACTTAGCACAGTTGGGTATAAATTCCACTCGTCCGTAACTCTATTTCCAAACCAATATTTATATATCTCACATTTGAAACTATTTATACGCTTTCTTACTTGTTTTGATTATTCAAGTCCTTGAGATGTCTATATCACTTTTATCTAACCCATTAATACACTTCGATCATATCGCCCCTCACTCTACGTCTCTCAAGAGAATGCCTAGTCAGTTTTCTTAATCTGTCTCTTTATGGAAGGTTCCTAATGTCCAAGATTAACTTTGTTATTCTTCTAGGAATACTAAAAAAAAAAAAAAAAAAAATAAAAAATATCCGTTCTATATTGCGATGACCAAAATGAACAGCATAACCCAAATGATGTCTCACTAAAGCTAGATAAAGTTGTAAAATAACACTGCTCCTGTTACTAACACTCCTGGATAAACAACCTAGAACTCGGTTTTACGACCCCCTGACGGAGACATGATGATCCTCCCCATACTGGCCAGATATTATGTAAATAACATTGATTATGTGTTAAAGGAATACACTTCCTTCCTTAGGCTTTAGTAAGCCCCTTTACAATATTTATACTGTATATACTTGTCACACTTGCCAGATGCTTCTGGTGTTATTGTACAGGGGTACCTAGTGACAGCACTAGGATCCCGCTTCCTCGATCAAGAAATAAACAATTGAAATTGAAAATTGAACTCTGTTTTCCTTATTACATACAATACATATTCACAGTATCGTCTATGTTTTAGGTCCTTAATTATCATCACCCCTAAATCTTGCGCACAATAAAATTTCTCTATATATACACTGTTCAGCTGATAGCTGGTGCCCCTATTTTCATTTCCATTTTCTATCACTTGAACTTAGGAACTTTACATTTTGCATTCTAAAGTCGATATACTAAAGTTTATTTAGGTATTCCAGTAATCTTCTCGTGTCTTTATGTGAATAAATTCTATGCCTTATATTTATATTGCCAGCAAATGTACTTCAGTTTATATTTGTGTCTAAATTGATGTAATTTTTGTATACAATAACGGGTAACGGTGCCAGGACTGAGCCTTGGGGTACACCACTCGTAACGTTTCCCCACTGGGAGTTTTGTACGTTTATGTCTGATTCTCTGTTTCATGTCCTCCCTAATTCTGTGGACCTTTTCTTTCCTGATTAAACTCGAGTGCTAGATTCAATCAAACGCTTTACTAAGTCGAGGTAAATAACAATACAGTCATTACCATTATCCACAGATTCGAAAACGCTTGAACAGAATGACAGTACATTTCTCAGATAACCCGCCATCTTAAGAGTCATTAATAACTGTGTGGTTTTGAAGGTGATTATAAGATGAACTAGCATTTGTTGTTTCTAGTAAATGGGCCGTAGTTTGAAGATAATGATGTGTATCCTCTTTTGAAAATCTGTATTAAATAAACTACGTTCTAGGATTCTGGAGCAACGCCCGAGTTTAGCGACATTGCAATCGGGAGATGAACTCACACGATACGCAAGTGGGAACATAATTATAATACCTCACAACGTATGTTAATACACCACCTCTTTCAGCAGTAGAAATTCGAACTGAAAATAATAATACGTTTACAAATGGGGTCAATAAGCTGCTGCTCTTGCCCTACACCGAGGAGGATTCTAATTATAGCTGGTCGTTACCTTGATGATAAGCTGTTCATATTCCCGACTGACCGATACACAGTTGTAACCCTTGTGTGTGTGTGTGTGTGTGTGCTAATATATAACAACATTACGCAACCGAAACTCCACCGCTCTGTTCAATCGATCCAATGTCTTACACACACAGGGAAATAACATTAGGAGTTATGAGTTTCCGACTGTATTTCAAGTCAACTTTAAGGACATCAACAAAAACAATCATTAAATATACCACACTTCACCTCAGACGGTCACAACCTACCGTGTTCACCGTAACCTAGTAATACCCAATTCTATATAATTTGGAGTTTATCATTTAATATAAGTATGAATATCGTATACTTGGCTGCGTTGCTGTTCTGATAAATTATTTGTTATTTCTCTCTACCTCAAGTATTAATCTATTTCATCTATACATATATTTGGTAAATTTTCGAGGACAACAGTACACACGGCGCCTCACTATAACTGTACAAAAGGACTCTGTTTTTATTTGAGAACTGGTTAATGTAGTTTCAGAATACCTGTAAGAAGTGTCAACATAACTATTACAACACTGATTTATCTCTCTCGTTACCATAACACGTTTCTTTGACTTTAGACGAAACCTTCAACTATAAAGAAATTAGGAGAGTAAATCAGTTCTTGCCCTGAGTTTAATAATATGAGGTGGAATTTGTCATCTAAGTGTTCAGGTTCACATTATAAAGATTTGGTAACTTGTGTTCAGGTTCACATTATAAAGATTTGGTAACTTGTGTTCAGGTTCACATTATAAAGATTTGGTAACTTGTGTTCAGGTTCACATTATAAAGATTTGGTAACTTGTGTTCAGGTTCACATACCTGAGATAGTAACAAAAGAGTCATGATGATTAAGACTTATTAATGCCCTGTAGTACTCTATTGTTTTTTGTTATCTATAAATTCGAATTTCAGACCCTTTTCGACTTCCCTAATAACAAGGTACAGGGCGGGAATCTAAGTTATTTACTTAGTTGAAGAGTGTAAGAGGATCCTTATCAGAAGGCCACACACACACACACACACACACACACACACACACACAGTCACCAACATCAGTCAATGGTATGGTAAGCTTAAAGAACTCTGTGGACTAAACAATAAGACACACCCCCTCCCCTTCCTTAGCCATCTCACTAATGTTGACGCAGCTGAGCAAACAAATAACCATTTCGCTACTATATGCCAGACGCTCCCCGGCTTGACACAACCACTCTCCCTGCTTACCTACCAGCCCCCCTTCCCACTGACTTAGTAGAAGAATTTGAAGTAGCAAAACGCCTGGACAAACTAAAATTAAAACGCTCTACCACCCCCATTGACTTACCAATGAAACTCTTCAAGGAGTTCTCCCCGGAGCTTGCTAAACCCCTATGCTCCATCATCAATGCTTCTCTCAGTCAAGCCAGATGCCCAGCTGACTGGAAGACCTCTTATGTATCACCAGTGCCCAAGTCAACCAGCCCACAATCCTTAAATCAGCTACGACCTATTGCAATCACCCCAATACCCAGCCTAATCTGTGAAAGTTTTGTGTTCGACTGGGCTTATGCTGATATTGCAGGAGTCGTAGACCCTCAGCAATTTGGCAACATGAAAACTTCCTCCACCACTCACTGTCTTGTCAGCTTTCTCGATTACATATACCGCCATCTCGAGAAACGAAAACGTCTGTAGCTGTCGCCTTCATTGATCTCACTAAAGCATTCGACCTAGTCGACCACAATATAATCATCAACAAAGCTATTGACCTCGGGCTTCGGAGAAGTCTTATACCATGGCTTACAGACTTCCTCAGTGACCGACGCCAAGCTGTATGCTTCCGAGGGGCTGTCTCCACCTTTCAGTCACTCACCTGTGGCGTCCCCCAAGGCACCAAGATGGGACCACTCTGCTTCCTTATGCTCATCAATGATGCCCTAAGAGGAACCCCTGCTCACTGGAAATATGTCGACGACTCCACCATTGGGGACTAAAGGTCACCACCTTGCTCCTAACTATACCGCCCTTCAGGATTTATTGAACAGTCTCCAAACTGGGCCACTAACAACCATGTCAAATACCATCAACCATACCAAGACCATGGTTATGCACATCAACCTCTCCTCCGACATTGTCCCACCTCCTTCCATTACCCTAGGTCCGAACACACTCCAGGTTGTAGATTCCACGAAGCTCCTCGGCGTCACCATAGACAACAAACTAAATTGGAAACCACACGTCAGTGAAGTTGTCAAATCCTCCAGTTTCCGTCTCCACCTCCTCCGCCGACTCAAGTCCCTCGGAGTTCCTGCACACGAGCTCCTCAGTGTATACACAACATTCATACTTCCTAAGCTCACCTATGCCTCCCCCACCTGGTCTTCCTCCCCCAAAATGCCACACAACATAAACACCTAGAAACAGTGCAAAAGAGGGCATGCAAGATTATTCTCTCCCCTTCCTACTCCACATATCAAGAAGCGCTCAACACATTGACCCTTTCGACTCTCACTGACCATCACCACGACCTCATCTACAAATTTGGTAAGAAGCTTCTGCACCATCCTCGACACCGGCTCCTACTACCACCTGAGATCCCTAGCCCGAGAATTGTTGTTCGACACCACAACCGCATCCAGCCCATACGTGCACGAACTGATCGCTATAAGAACAGTCCAGTCCCAACCATTGTAAAAATTATCAATAACTTGTAATAAACCAGTGTATTCACTCCCAGTAAACACTACTCCTTGCACTGTCACTATGTTGAAATGAACTGTAGTTTGAGCTTTTCCTCATCTAGTTATTATATGTCTTATTTGTGTCACTTATGTTACTTGTATATTATTTGTAATTCGAAACCCATTCCCCAAATATGTAACTGTATATTTTCAGCCTTCTGGCTGCCAAGCTCTTTCAATAAACCGTTAATTATTACATTATTATTACACACACACACACACACACACACACACACACACACACACACACACACAGCATTATCGTTAATATTTTTAAACCAAGATAAGTTATGAGTGCATATTTGTGGTGGTATAAGTGTTTTGAAGAATTCTAAATATAATCTAAATTATACTGGAGAATATAATTATACATTCTCCAGGACTGCAACCGGTGAAATAGTCGAGATCGCCAAGACCGAGGCCAACACTACTGACTACAATCACAAGTTTATCTGAAATACTTTCTGTCGGCTGTGTTAACACATATCTCTCACACACCTCAATAGTATGGCGAGTACATTTACGTAGCTTACATGGTACAATTAACTTCAGACCTGGTTAAAAAAGTTAATTGTGTTGCTTAACATATAACCGAGTTTAACCCTTTCACGCCAATTGCTACGGAATTTTATTTTGGTCACCGCCAGACGATTTCATAAAGTTTTAGGGAAATCTCTAGGAGGCAAAAGGTTAAAGCTAACGAGTGAAACAGAAAAATGGATCTCTCATGATTGTGTTCCCTTGTTTGACGTTGTTGTTATAATGTTATTACTGCGCTTAAACAAAAAAGGTCTTTAAGAGCGTAATAAAGTTTGCAATTACAGTACTCCATCGTCAATTAAAACTTATGGAATAGAGATCTGTATTGGTTTTTGCCTCATCTCAATTTAACGACCCAAAGGTGTGATTTTTCGAATAGTCTACTATAAATTAAGATAAGGTCTTTCTCTCCACCAATTCAATTCAATTTCAATTGTTTATTCCTTGATAGAGGAAGCGGGATCCTAGTGCTGTCACTAGGTACCCCTGTACAATGACACCAGAATCATCCGGCAAGTGTGAAAAGTATATACAGTATAAATATTATAAAGGGGCTTACTAAAGCCTAAGGAAGGAAGGATATTCCTTTAACACATAATCAATATTATTTACAAAATATCTGGCCATTCTCTCCACCACTGATTTATTACCTTAAGCCTGAGGATGATGATGGTGTTAGACTCCACGTGTAAAGGATCAGACAATTTCTATCATAATCTAGGCATTTTCTCAGATTTATAATACAGGTCATTTATGTCGCATTTGTTTCTCTTTAAAAAATACTCTAAAATCGCATCTTTCTGTGGTAGGTCTTCACTGTAGAAACTATAATCCATCAAATAAAGTGTAAAGGCTATGTATATATTTCTCCCAGTAAACGGAACATAGCCAACAGCTGATACTTTCCTGGATATCACTAAAACAATATTGTCCGAGACTTTGCAAAGACAATCCACCTCACTGTGGGTTACTGGACACAGTCATTATGGAGACGAGCACAAGAGTCCACATAACCACACACAAACCTGCTTCATGACCCCGGAGGAAACTACTGCAATAACATAGGTTTAGCTCAGGTCATAACCAGGTTACATGAGGCCGACAATGTTAATATCTAGTTCGGAAACACATGACCGTGATCCATAAGGTATTTTCTGGAGTATGTTGATGTGGTGGGCTGAGTACGACCCTTGTAACGTCACTGATCATGGTTATATTTTTTCAGTATCTACAGTAAGTGAACACTCACCTTACCTGATCTAACCTAACCAAACTAGGGGAGCTCCCAGATCACAACACCGTATATCCTTTTATGTAATGAGAAAAATAAATAAATATAACTACAACTAAAGCACTTGAGTACAAATTTCTACTTCATTGAGCAAGATGGCACAGTACTCAAGGGGTTGTTATCGTACTCAAGGGGTTGTTATCGTACTCAAGGGGTTAATGTTCCCTTTAATATGATACTACAACGAACAACAAGGCTCTCATGTAAAGGCTCCCAGCATTATAATTAAATTCTCATTCATAACACAAATCCAGGTAATTTTCTCGCTATTACAACCACCAATTATGTGTCATAGCATAAACGAGCCAAATTGCGTCACTATATATTCCTAATTTAAAGGCAACTTAACACAGGAGCCATACAAATCCGAACTTCAAACAAACAAAAACATTCTTGGTCGGGAGTTAAGAACAATGCGTTGAATTAGTAGAACTCAAGAGTAATTTCTTACCTGCCACAGCTCTCACGGTGTTTGAAGCTGTGTGTGTGTGTGTGTGTGTACGTCTGGGAGAACACAGATGAGACGAGTGGGGTGGTGTGTCGGGACTAACCTGGGGTAATCATTATCAGAGAGCCATAGTCAGCTATTATCTCCTTATCTCTTGTGATTAGCATTTATCAAGCCCCGATACCTCTGTAGGAAGAAAATATCTGGAATTATTACATCTAAACTTTATAAAATTCTAATATTCAATCATAGAGTATAATCTAAAACAGGAGTTAAAATGTAATAAGTACAATGATTCTTAGTGTGACTCCAGCGTGTAGTGTTGTAAGGTGGACATGAGTACTGAGTATATTTTTCTTATAACAGTTACATAATGCTGGAATAATCCGTTTTTTGTTAACCATAACTATGATGTAATGCGCACAGGTAGATAAATTGGTTTGTTTGATTACAGGTGCTTCTACCATCAAGAACTACTTTACTCTAACACCAACACAACTGCCATAGCAACTATAACACCAACACAACTACCATGACTATAACTCCGACTAAACTACCATGACTATAACACCAACACAACTACCATGACTATAACACCAACACAACTACCATAACTATAACACCAACACAACTACCATGACTATAACTCCGACTAAACTACCATGACTATAACACCAACACAACTACCATAACTATAACACCAACACAACTACCATGACTATAACTCCGACTAAACTACCATGACTATAACACCAACACAACTACCATGACTATAACACCGACACAACTACCATGACTATAACACCAACACAACTACCATGACTATAACACCAACACAACTACCATGACTATAACACCAACACAACTACCATAACTATAACACCAACACAACTACCATGACTATAACTCCAACTAAACTACCATGACTATAACACCAACACAACTACCATAACTATAACACCAACACAACTACCATGACTATAACTCCGACTAAACTACCATGACTATAACACCAACACAACTACCATAACTATAACACCAACACAACTACCATGACTATAACTCCGACTAAACTACCATGACTATAACACCAACACAACTACCATGACTATAACACCAGCACAACTACCATGACTATAACTCCGACTAAACTACCATGACTATAACACCAACACAACTACCATAACTATAACACCAACACAACTACCATGACTATAACTCCGACTAAACTACCATGACTATAACACCAACACAACTACCATGACTATAACTCCGACTAAACTACCATGACTATAACACCAACACAACTACCATGACTATAACACCAACACAACTACCATGACTATAACACCAACACAACTACTATGACTATAACTCCGACTAAACTACCATGACTATAACACCAACACAACTACTATGACTATAACACCAACACAACTACTATGACTATAACACCAACACACAACTACCATGGACTATAACACCAACACAACTACCATAACTATAACACCAACACAACTACCATGACTATAACACCAACACAACTACCATAACTATAACACCAACACAACTACTATGACTATAACTAATTAAACTACCATGACTATAACACCAACACAACTACCATGACTATAACACCAACACAACTACCGATGACTATAACACCCCAACACAACTACTATGACTATAAATAATTCAACACAACTACCATAACTATAACACCAACACAACTACCATGACTATAACACCAACACAACTACCATAACTATAACACCAACACAACTACCATGACTATAACCTGACTAAACTACCATGACTATAACACCAACA
Source organism: Homarus americanus (assembly GCF_018991925.1). Taxonomy (NCBI): domain Eukaryota; kingdom Metazoa; phylum Arthropoda; class Malacostraca; order Decapoda; family Nephropidae; genus Homarus; species Homarus americanus. The sequence goes on along the minus strand of NW_024741901.1, from coordinate 20,791,169 downwards.
CAACTACCATGACTATAACACCAACACAACTACCATGACTATAACACCAACACAACTACCATGACTATAACACCAACACAACACCATGACTATAACTGACTAAACTACCATGACTATAACACCAGCACAACTACCATGACTATAACTCCGACTAAACTACCATGACTATAACACCAACACAACTACCATAACTATAACACCAACACAACTACCATGACTATAACTCCGACTAAACTACCATGACTATAACACCAACACAACTACCATGACTATAACTCCGACTAAACTACCATGACTATAACACCAACACAACTACCATGACTATAACACCAACACAACTACCATGACTATAACACCAACACAACTACCATGACTATAACACCAACACAACTACCATGACTATAACTCCGACTAAACTACCATGACTATAACACCAACACAACTACCATGACTATAACACCAACAATATCTTCACCATAACAGCCCATAAAGTTCCACACTATTTTTAATTTAATATCCCAGTGTTTAAGCTTAAGTTTAGTTCATACATTTTAACTGTTTACTGACTAAAATATACATGTACAGTTCAGAGACAAAAGTTCGCTCCCTGTGGTGAAACCGAGTCACGGGAATGAGTCTCCAAACTGACTTACCCTGACTGTTTCATCTCGTTTTGGGACGATGCTGCTTCATTTTGAGCAGTGGTGAACTTTTGACACCGACTGTACCTACATAATAAAAGATGGACATGAGATTGATTGGGTTTGATGCTTAATCCAAACAGTACTTGTGAGACCCTGGAAGCAGATAATGAGGGAGGTTCGTTTGACTGCTTCAGTATCAGGGTTACCCGGTTGAGGTTCGGATCTTTGGTGTCTCGTATTATACCAATGGAATAAGTTAAAGGGGATTTATTTGAAGGAACAATATCAGTGTATCAGTTCGCTTGGTGCGTGTTCAACTGTAGATAAGATTAAATGCGGTTTACAATTGATTATAAGGTGGACGTGCTGTACTGTCCCCTACAGTTCTACGGGCGACAGAGGCTAGTAGAGCGGTTGGAAATGTGGCACCACCGTGTTTGTTTACATCCAAGGTAATTACGTGAATCAACAGGAATAACCTTGCAATTTTAGCCCGGCTTTGATGATAGTTTATTGAGATTACTAACCGAATTTTTTAAGCCATTTAACCTTCGTAAACCAGGTCATTTAACTTCTATAAAACAGGCCAGTTACCCTTTATAAGTTATGTCATTTAACCTTCATAAACCAGGTCATTTAACCTTCATATACTAAGTAATTTAATCTTCATAAACCAGGTCAGTTAACCTTCATATACTAGGTAATTTAACCTTCATATTCTAGTTAATTTAATATTCATAAACCAGGTCATTTAACCTTCATAATCTTGGCCATTTATCCTTTTTCAAACTAATCTCTTCTGTCCAGTGTAATTATGTTGTATTAAAAATTGATGCCTAGAGGGAAAAACTTCAAGTCTCTATTCACCTTTATTGCACGGAAAAAAATATACAGTTGCAATCGCCAATGATTCATTCTATATAAATCATGCCCAAACGATCAGGCATATTTTTCAATGTAAAGTTGTTTCTATGTTAAAAAAAATAAATATTGGTTAGGGTAGACCCCAGTTGGTTTGACAGCAATATACATATACTTAACTTACATAGGTAAAGATAAGTATGACAAGTTTATTAAAATTAGTTTATTTCTTAAGGATTCTCAGCTGCCGGGCCGTCGTAAGCGTGTGTTTCCTTCACGCTTTGAACTTTCATTGGTGTCAGATGGTTGAAGAGCAGAAACAACTCCAGTAGTGCCGTGGTCAACACACCAGTCAAAATACCGAAGCACCATCTGGTGCCGAATTCTTCGTACACGTACGAGATAACGACGGGGCCTATTATACGGGCGAGACTCCCACAGTTACTAAGTAAACCCTGCCACACACCCTGGGGCTTTGGCCCCAACAACTTGGAAAATATGCCAAGCATGGTGCCTTGTGCCACAGGGAAACTGTTGAAGGCGATAAAGAAGGCTACAAAGAGCTGCGCCTCAGGTAGCTGAGGTGTGTAGGTGCACCATACCTGGCTTTGTGGACATCCAGGTGTACAGTCACTGGGGTCATTGTCACTGAACAATATAGTTTTGACACTGGGATAGTTCGCATCGTATAGTTGTATCACATCAGTTGTGGCTTCAGTAGTCGTGCTCATTGTTACATTGTCTAAGTCACATTTTTGCATAGGAATGACACCGTTTCCCCACGGCAAGAAGAGGAACATCCCAACCGTGGCAGGCAGGAAACCCCCGAGAATCATGACGAGTCTCTCATCAAACTTCTTGACAATGACAGCAGTGATACCATAGGTGAATACGTTCAAAAGGGATATGACGCTTGTGGAAATACCCATAATTACCATAGCTCTGTTCTCTGTCCAGGCGTACTCATCCATGACCATAGGCGTCATCAAGGTCTCCACCAGCACCCCGATGAAGAGAAGACCGAAACGGCTGAAGAAGATGCCACCAAGGCCGAGGTAATCTGGTTTAGGCAGCTTCATTCCCTCATCTTCTTTTCTGGATTCTTTCAACAAGTTCCGTTTCTTAGCGGCAATATTGTATTCCTGTAAAATGATAAAAGAGAGAGAGACATTATTGCATAAATATTGGAATTTTACAAACAACCTGGAGGAGTGTAATACATTAAGGCGGGGAGTTGTATTTCTGAAGAAGAAACACACAAACAGACATCAAAACAAAGCCGTATAAAAATAAAATATAAGAACGGGAAAGACAACTTGATTTAAATACAAATAATAGTAAGGGTTGTTAAAGTCAGCCATGAATCACAACTTTGTCTATATCACTGCAGCTAAAACAATCGTATACCCTTTAATTATTACATTATGTTTTTCTTACTTAGTCTTAATTACAACACCAGACACAATGTTATGATAGACATCGGTGTTATTGTGTGTTATGGATGTGTGTTTTGGGTGGGTTACTGTGTGTTAGGGGTGTGTTACAACCAGTCTCTCATCTCTACACCCAGCCAGTCTCGTCCCAGCACCCAGCAGTTTCATCTCAGCACCCAGTCAGTCTCGTCCCAGCACCCAGCAGTCTCATCTCAGCACCCAGTCAGTCTCGTCCCAGCACCCAGCAGTCTCATCTCAGCACCCAGCCAGTCTCGTCCCAGCACCCAGCAGTCTCATCCCAACACCCAGCCAGTCTCGTCCCAGCACCCAGCAGTCTCATCCCAACACCCAGCCAGTCTCGTCCCAGCACCCAGCAAAGAGTCTCATTAAGGTCCATGTGACTCACTTGGAAGATACAGGGGGAGAGGAGGAGGAGGCAGATGAAGCACATGGCAGCTGACAACAACGCCGACGCCGTGTACTTGTTCCACACAAACCAGTCAACACCGCTGGGTATGTTCTCAGGGAGCGCCAAGGTAAACAGAGCCTGCATTACTATAGGGAGATACTACGTGTTATTATCAGCCATTAAGATGCTAGACTTTTTTTGGGGGGGGAGGGAAATGGATAAATATTTTTCATAACCTTCAACCCGTGAGATGTCTTGACAAGCAATTATACCTAATTGATCGCAAACGAAATTTAACAATAATGAAGAAGAAAATAATAACTGGAGTGATTAAATGGTAGAGACAAGGGGGGAGAAAAAATGGTTTACTTGGGCCTACGACGATCCCTCCAGACATGAAAGCGGAGAGCATGCTGAGGGAAGAGGTGCATTCCTCAGTGGTGGTCGAAGACGACAGGTATATTCGACACAGCGTCCCAACAGCTGTGAAGAACAGCATTTATTTTGTGTCGCATATTTCCACATTTGATATTTTTTCATGTGTAACACACACACACACACACACACACACACACACTCACTTACCTTGACTGATGCCAATGATGAACCTGCAGAATACTAAAGCGTAGTAAGGCGCCCACTCTCCCAGGCCCTTAAAAGCGTAGAGTAAAGCGTACATAATGTTGCCGAACAAACTTAGAAGCACAGTGAAGATACAGAAAGGTCTGTAGAGAGAGGGAGAGAGAGAGGAGGTGGGAAGATATTTGTATCAAATAAATGTGAATAGCATTGTTACTAAAGCTAATTAGCCTAATTTAATTTTAGTTAACCTAATTTAGATACAGTTTTATTATCTTTTGATAGTAAAGCGATGTCTCATTGAAATAGTAAATTTCACCATTGCCAGGAGTATAGATGTAGAAATATGATGACATATTACTGTATATTGTAGTTTGTATAACTGTCTGGGAGTCCCAATAAATGGTGGCAGCGGTAGGATGACCAGTCTTCAACCGTGATAAATTGACACCAGTGCTGACCTTAGCACGCTCAAGAATTTGTGGTGTTGCAACAGTGTGTGGGGTGACTTCTATCTGCTTGCCTCTTGTTTCCTGTCATATTCATGCTCTCAGCTTCACACTAGGATTATTATTATTATTATTATTATTAATATTATTATTAATATTATTATTATTAGTATTATTACATACATACACAAGCACTAAACTTTTTCAACGGCCAATAAGTGCCTAATTTACAGCAACATTCATAAACAAACATGCAACCTTCAAGAAAGTCAATATTTACCACACATATTTGTATACAATTTAAACTCGGAATTGAGCGCTGGTAAACGAGTTATTGACTTACTTATGATTGGCCGTGGAGTTGACGGCATAGGGGTAAATGAGTTTGTGATTGGCTATTGAGCTGACAGGTAGGAGGGAGTTAGTGTGATAATGAGGAGGAAGATGATGTGAGGAAAGGTCAGGTAAAGGTAGATTATTATGTAATTTTTGTTCCTATTACCTCCTCCTTGCCCCCTGCCTCTCCTCCCCTTTCCCCACCTCTCCCCCCCCCCTCACACACAAGTCATTTCCAGTTTGGTGAGGGTAACCAAATGACGAAGCGGCGGTGGTGCAAAGAAACGCCTTTATAACTCACGGTCATGCTGAGAGGGAAGAGGGGAGGGGAGAGGGGGGAAGGGGAGAGGGGGGAAGGGAGAGGGGAGGGGAGAGGGGAGGGGAGAGGGGAGGGGGAGGGGAGGGGAAAGGGGAGGGGAGAAGGAGGGAAAGGGGAGGGGAGAAGGAGGGAAAGGGGAGGGGAGAAGGAGGAATGGGAGAGGGAGAGGGGAGGGAAAGGGAGAGGGACGGAAGGAAGGAGGGAGGAAAGGAAGGAGGGGGGAAGGGAAGGAGGGAGGGAGGGAGGGCAGAGGAGAGGGAAGGGAAGAGGAGAGGGAAGGAGGGAAGGGGAGAGGGAAGGAGGGGAGAGGGTGGGGGAGGGAAGGGGAGAGGGATGAGGAAGGGGAGAGGTAGAGAAGGGGAGAGGGAGGGAAGGGAAGGAAGGGAGGGAGGGAGGGAGGGAGGGAGGGAATTAGCGAGTCATATAGTTATAATGTACCGACGCTTCATAATAACAAATGCCAAGTAAAAATAACAATTATATTCCTCCAGCCAATTAGAATTCAGGTAGTAATTTATATATATTGTATAGCCAATTAGAATTCAGCTTGTCATTTATTTAGCCAATGAACAATCGATACCGTAAAGACAAGGTGTTCCAGTGTATATATGTTGGGCTCAAAGAGCGAAAACTAACCACAACGCGTAGTGGGTGTTTGGAAAATAACCAGAAAGCGAAATTTTGCTACAGGTTAGGTAAGGTTAGGTTTTGTTGCATTTGTTTGGGTTGAGTTTGATTAGGTTAGGTTAGACATGGGTGCATCGTGTGTGATGGCACCTTCCGCCTAGTATATGTTATCATCATATCACACTGCTATTACCAAATCATTCTCTCCCTCTCTCCCAGGTTGACTGAGGCCGGCTATACCACATCTCCTTCAGAACTAAGACCAGTACCTTTCCAGCTATAATGAGAACTATATAACCCTAGTTATCTTACCTGTTCAGTGCATGTTTCCTCCTCTTATGCAAGCACTGCTTGCTCCCTCTCGCTTTCAGCTGCCACCGCTGGCTAGCCCTCGTGGTGAACAGGGAAGCAGCTTGCACAAGTCTTCCCTTGCCAGTACGCAGCCTCCTCACCATCAAGACTCCTGCTGTGCCTCCTCGTGGGAACACACAGTAACTGGGTGCCTCGTGGGCCCAGGCTAGACCAGCAGGGGATCTCGGAGTAGCAGTGGACCCCAGAGGGACGGAGCATAGGCCCACTGGCATGTGGACATGTCCTGGCACCTACCAACCACTGCCCCGCTGCTTTGCCGATTAACTTTGGCAGGTATAAGGGTACGGGAGTAAAGGCGAAAGAGGTGACTACCATGGGAGCCCAATGACTACACAGGAGGACGAAGGCAACGCCTGATGGACAGGCTACCGAGGCAAAACTCAACAAACTGGGCTATTGGCAGTCCATTGGAACTCTCTCTCTCTCCCCAGTCATTGCAACACTTGCACCACTGGATCAGGAAAAGGGAGAGCCAAGATGTGTGGTTGCAGCCTGCGCTCCAGCCTCACCACATAAATCAATTAACGCGCAGCCATCATCCAGCTCATCATACCTCTCATCATCATCAAAACCCCAATACCCCCAAAAGTCCTATGGCGACGGGGACAAGCAAGGATGACTGCCAGGAGTCTCTAGTCACAACTCTACACATGGGCGGCACAGATAAGATGGTCGTTTATGCACTGGGATCTAGGCAGCAGTGCAATCCGGTTCTGTCTGTGAAACTGAGCAGCCCTTTCGAGGAGCCACTCTGCTCACCCCACATGGGGAGGGGGCCAGAAAAGGCGCCCTAAACATTGCCTACCTAAAAAAACAGCCTGACCCAGTAAGGTCATTCTTATGTGGTCGAAAACAATCAAAATCACAGATCCAAACAAAAACAAATTATACAACCTCTTACGGTCGCTGCATGGAATGTCAGGACCCTTCTAGATACTGGCACAAATGAGCGTCCTGAAAGAAGAACCGCCCTTGTGGCAAAGAGCTGGCTAGGTATAACATCGACATTGCAGCCATTAGTAAGTCCCGGCTCCCAAATGAGGGTCAACTCACAGAACGGGGATCTGGCTATACCCTCTTCAGGAAGGGTAAGCCTGCTGCAGAGAGAAACTGCATTTATGGAGTTGGATTTGTTATCAGCCAACGCATCCTACATAGGCTAACTTAAATGCCTATTGAGAACAACGAGCGCCTCATGACGCTTCGAATCCCACTGAATCACTCACGTCATGCCTTTTTCATCAGTGCATATGCCCAAACACTGGATGCCGAGGATGACAATAAGGAGGCCTTTTACGCCTACCTCGACAGAGTGCTAGCCTCTATCCCAGAGAAGACAAGGTTGTGCTCATTGGTGACTTCAATGCCAGAGTTGGCAGAGATGCTGACATTTGGCAGGGAACCATAGGGAAAAATTGACGAAGCAAGTGTAATCCCAACGGCCTTCTCCTCCTCAGCAAGTATGCTGCACTCAACCTCACAATCACCAATACCTTGTTGAGGAAGGCCGACAAGTTCAAGGGTTAATGGCAACACCCACGATCCAAACACTGGCATCTCATTGACTATATCATTGTCAGAGAAAGTGATCGCCGAGATGTCCTCATCATCCGTGCCATGCATGGCTTGGACCACTGCGACACTGATCATCGGCTCGTCAGAGCCAAGCTCTCACTTCACGTCGCCCAAAAATGGCGAAGGCAGCAAGCCTCCAGAAGAGATTTTAACACTGAGCATCTGGAGGATCCAGCGGTAACACATGCTTTCAGTGAGCAGCTCGAACATGGGCTGATAAACAACCCGACAACAAACAACCCAAATCCCAGTGTCAAATGGGGTATTCTCGAGACTGTCATGACAAAAACCTGCAGAGAGACCTTCGGCCAGATCGTAAGAATACACCAGGACTAGTTTGATGAAAATGACCCGGCAATCAATGTACTCATCGATGATAAACTGCTGCTTTAACTGACTGGCAGAACCCTCAGACTCGGACCAAAGCTGATACCTTCCGCAGGAAGAAAGCGGCAGCCCAGTGGGAACTTCTCAATCTAAAGAACGACTGGTTTAAAAATAAAACATGTGAAACACAAAAATTTGCAGATCAGCACAAGATGCGTGAATTTTTCAATTCCACTAAAACATTTTATGGGCCAATCACTCATGGCGCGGCCCCCCTCCACTTATCCGATGGTAAATACCATAATTAAAGACGATGGCCTCACTCAGCGATGGAAAGAGCACTACCTTTCACTGCTTAACCGAAACACTGATGTGGATGTCCTGACTGCCCAGCAGGTCCCTCAGCATCCAGAGCTGACCCACCTGAGCTATGCTCCATTTCTGGATGAGGTAGCTACTGTCATCAAACGGATGAAAAATAAAGCCTTGGGGCCTGATGGAATCCCAGCCGAGGTGTATAAAGCAGGAGGACCTCTGCTTACCAGTCATCTCTCCTCTCTCCTGGAGAATATAATTATGGGAAAAGAAAGAAATCCCCCAAGCTCTTAAAGACGCCTCCATCGTTAATATTTATAAGAACAAGGGAAACCTATCAGACAGTGGCAACTAGCGCAGGATCCTGCTGTTGTCTGTAGCTAGCTTTAGACCATCACGTGGCACCACTGACATGATATTTTGCTGCCCGCCAGATACGGGAAAAGTGCAGAGAACAGCATTGTGACCAGTGTATGGTTTTCATTGACCTAACCAAGGCCTTCGACTCGGTCAACAGGGAAGCCCTCTGGTGGACCCTCAGCCGTTTTGGCTGCCCACAATAATTCATCTCCATTGTAATGCAACCCCACGATGGCATGAATGGCAGTGTCTTGCACAATGGCACCCAGTCCGACTTATTCCCCATCCCAAAGTTGATTAAACGAGGGGGTGTACTGGAACCAACTCTCTTTTCCATTTTCTTGGCTGCCTTCCTTACTCGGGCCAGTGCCAATTTAGCTGGCGGGGTGGACATCGAGTACCAGATGAAAGGTCTTTTCAACATAAGATGACTCCAGGCAAGAACAAAGGTGTCGGGAGATTCCATTATTGAACTGCAGTATGCAGGCGACCTCACCCTTGTAGCTCACACTGAACACGACCCACAGGAGATCCTGAACACCTACGCAGATGCGTATGCACACTTCGGCCTCGAGGTGAATGTACGTAAGACTCAGATTCTCTTTCAACCTGCTCCTGGTTCAGACACACCTCCACCATCCATCCAGCTTAACGGTACAACCCTCTCTAATGTTACATAGTTTCGGTATATCGGCCACCTGTCCACCACCGCGGACATTGATGTAGAGATTCAGCATCGGATCAGATGTGCATCTCAAGCCTTTGGCAGACTCCGAAACCGTGTCTTCAGCTGTAGGGAGCTGAAATTATCTTCAAAGTGGCAGTGAAACATGGGTCACATACAGGAGGCACCTCAAGGCACTTGAAACCTTTCACCAACGTAGTCTACGTTCCATTCTCCGTGTTCGCTGGGAGGACAAGAGAACCAATGTCCGTATTCTTGCTGACACCAACTGTAGGAGCATCAAGGCTACCATTATCCATGAACAACTACACTGGACTGGCCATGTTACCCGCATGGACGACAGTAGACTGCCAAAGCAGCTACTTTACATTCACCTCACGAATAGTAAATGTAACGCCAGCGGGCAACTGAAGAGGAATAAGGATAGTCTTAAGACAAACCTGAAAACGTGCCAAATCGACCCCCTCACCTGGGAGACGATTACTCCACATCACAACGCTTGGAGGAGCCCCACACGAGAAAGTGTCAATACTTTCGTGTTAGCCCGACTGCAAACCGAGGCAGACAAGCGCCAACGCTGGAAAGACGCTGCAACCGCCCCTCCCACAGCAGATGTAGTCCTCCACATGTGCAACGAATGTGAGCGACTCTGCCGGTCCCATATCGGCCTCTTTAGTCACCACAAAACTCACCAATGAAGGTGACATCCCTAATAACTAATACCATTGTATCATGGATGGATTATCGTCATACTCGATTCCGAGTGATAGCAAAGTAGTAATAGTAGGATTACCAACTTTACCAAGTTTGTACTCTGCTGCCCTGCTACCCTGGTAAATGTGCATGACAGCTGATCTCCAGCTACACTATCCACATTGTTCAACTACACCGACTTCAATCATAACGATCCTGTTGTTGTTCTCGCTGTATGACGACACAACAGGCTTCCATCATGCCATATTTTTGTATAAAAGAACACACACTGTAGAGGCCACTCCCTTACCACAATCCACCTCGGCAACAAGCTACCACTCTGTACAGGCCACCAAGTACAACAGAATATTTACATTTCTATGTTTGTCTTTGCATTACCTATCAAGGTTAATCAGAAGAAAGGGGAGCTAAAGAAAGAGAAGTAAGCTGGCTAGATACCAGTATTATATCTAAACCAGATTGCTTTTTGGGTCATCGAGTGAACTATTTCCATTCTATATTTCTACAAGAACGCCTTCAGTAATGATCTTTATACTACAAGATAGTATACCGTACAAGTTCTACAGAAATCTACTACCCATAACAGCTACATAAACACCCAACAATGAAGGAGATATTTCCATTATGTATTAATGATAAAAGAAAGAGTTGACCCTATTTTAACTTTTTGTTTTTATCGTTAATACATAATGGAAATATCTCCTTCATTGTTGGGTGTCTGTATGTAGCTTTTATTAGTTGTAGATTTCTGTAAAACTTAAGAATACTTCCAATATATACTGTATCTGAGTAATGACTGACTTGACCTAAAAGTGCCAAATAACGATACTGCTCATGACCTGATAATGACCCACTTTCTGATGGTGACCAGTTGATGACTCCTGTGACCTAATACACTTTAACCTAATAGTGACTGAAATGGAATGTGACATTTGATTTAAAGGTGACAGTGGGATAATGTGTTTCTCAACCTTACACAGAGATGCGGTGGGCCAGTGGAAACAGCTCTTGCTTCATGCCATAAGGGTTGCTAGTTTGACCCTGTGGCACTCCCAGTTCACCCACCTGTGAATGAGTACCTAACTTTACAGGCGATCGAGTGCCTCCTTGCCCACCGAAGGCTTGGTATACAGTGTGCTTAATGAGTATGTCAGGGAGGCTGGTAATGAGGGGACACCGTATTCTTATGCCCAGTACAATTCTTCTGACAAGAGAACCTCGACCTAATTTTCACTCCTAAACTTTTAGTTAATGTGATGGTGCATAGTTTACTTGATCTTTCCCGTTTTATTTGCACACAGACCAAGGAGAGGCGCGGCTAACATCTGTCCCAGCGGGCTTGCTGCTGAGACCCACCCCAAAGAGATCTTCTTGGCTGTTGGTACAAGCTGGAGTGAGGAGAGAGAAAATCATGGTTAACACACACAAACGCAAACACGCGCGCACACACACACACACACACACACACACACACACACACACAGACTTACCTCTTCATGAAGATAGGGCCAAACATTAAGGCCGACAGAGATGGATATGCCTAATGCGAACATCATGACATAGATGACCTTATGGGACCGCAAGCGAGCTTTCCTCTCCTCCGGGGTCTCTTTCAGCGTGGCCGGGTTCTCCTCATAAGCGGGAGGACTGTCCCTATCACACAACAAGACCACCCATCAGAGAAGGGGAAAGGAGAGAAGGGGGAAGGAGAGAAGGGGGAAGGAGAGAAGGGGGAAGGAGAGAAGGAGGAAGGAGAGAAGGGGGGTAAAGAGAGAAGGGGTTAAGAAGAGAAGGGGGTAAGGAGAGAAGGGGGTTAAGAAGAGAAGGGGGTAATGAGAGAAGGGGGGAGGACAAAAGGCGGAGGAAAAGAAAGGGGATAGAAGAGAAGCGTAGCAAGAAACAGTGAAGTAAAGTTAAGAGGGTGTGTGTGTAATAATAATAATAATAATAATAATTAACGGTTTATTGAAAAAGTTCTGCAGCCCGAAGGCTGAAAATATACATTGGACATAAATGACTTATTACATACATTGGTGGTTTAACAAAAGCCTTCATTAGAGAAAGGTGAAGGAACATACAGTGAACATACAGATTAATGTAGGTGTTGAACAGCAAAAACGTAGTGTAGTAACTCCCTCCCAGATGGTGTTAGGAGGGACCTCACGTGGTGTAGTAGTTCCCTCACAGATGGTGTTATGAGGGGCCTCACGTGCTGTAGTAATTCCCTCACAGATGGTGTTATGAGGGGCGTCACGTGGTGTAGTAATTCCCTCACAGATGGTGTTATGAGGGGCCTCACGTGGTGTAGTAATTCCCTCACAGATGGTGTTATGAGGGGCCTCACGCGGTGTGGTAATTCCCTCACAGATGGTGTTATGAGGGGCCTCACGTGGTGTAGTAATTCCCTCACAGATGGTGTTATGAGGGGCCTCACGTGGTGTAGTAATTCCCTCACAGGTGGTGTTATGAGGGGCCTCACGTGGTGTAGTAACTCCTTCACATATGGTGTTATGAGGGGCCTCACGTGGTGTAGTAATTCCCTCACAGATGGTGTTATATGAGTGAGGTGTGGCCCCAGGCCTTCCTATCGTAGACGGATTAACACATCACTGGTTATCACGGGCCGTTATCACTGGGTACCTGGGACCTCACTGTGTGAAGGTCAACTTGGGTACCACTGTTACTGTTGAGTTGTTCTCACTGACTTAAGCACTGTTCACCACTGTTCACCTCTGTTTAACACTGGTTCCGTTCCTTTCCTAAATGAAATAGTAACTTCTGGCAGAACATGTTGATATTCCGGTGGGGAGGAGGGTTCAGGGGAAGGGGTTGGTATGGGCCAACATAACAGTTGACCTGGCTGCTCTGAGAGGAGCGCCAGGTACGTCTTGACCCTTCGGTGGTCAAGGATGTAGTGTGTGTGTGTGTGTGTGTGTGTGTGTGTGTGTGTGTGTGTGTGTGTACAGAGTGGAGTTAAGCGTACAACTACAGTGAATTTGATATGCATTATAATCAATTGCTATCCTGCCAATGGATAAAACATTTCCTTGTCGGACGAATCAGAAACTAATTGGTGTAGGTAAAACTCTCCTGCTGGAGAAGACAGATACTGCCAGGTAAGAGACAAAATATGTCATAGGGAAGGAGTCACGATTTATCCTCCAAAGGACTCTGTACCTTCTTACTATATAACACACGACAGGAGGCAGTTCCTACCCACAATATAACCCACCTCAGGAGATAGTTCCTACCCATAATATAACCCACCTCAGGAGATAGTTCCTACCCACAATAAAACCCACCTCAGGAGATAGTTCCTACCCATAATATAACCCACCTCAGAAGATAGTTCCTACCCACAATATAACCCACCTCAGGAGATAGTTCCTACCCATAATATAACCCACCTCAGGAGATAGTTCCTACCTGCCAGAAATAGTAGAGATGGAACTGGCGCTGAGAGAATCCTTCTTCATGGGGTGGAGTATCACGCCGTCCATACTGTGATCAATGTGTAGTGTCCGGCGGTTCTTCCTGAATATGTTAACCATCTTGAATGCTGTTGACGTCCTCTTGTTTACGACGACAATGGAAACGTCAGTGAGGTATTCTGTTTACTATTTGGGGATAAACAATATACCCAAAGAGGTGACAAACTCTTCTTTAATCACCTTCCTCGTGGTGTGATTCTCTTAAGTGAAGAAATACACATCTTGATCACCTACTGTAATACGTTTTCTCTTAAGATTCTCAGGAACGTGATAATTAAAACTCTGTGTTACATCATGAGTATGTCTGGATAGGTGCTACAAGGCTGGGGAGAACTGGTCCTGTGGAAGTACCTGTTGCTTAGCTCGACCTGTGGGAGTAAACAAAAAATAAAAAATACGTCATACAACAGCACATCATGAGAGGACACATTATAAACATTACAATTAATAAGGCGGGGAAGTGTTCTTGGGGAGGCCGTCGGAATCACTAGTTGATCCCTCACACACCGACGGACGGATCAAAGCTACTGGGGGCGCCGGTGGGTGGAACGGTACCGCTTTTCGCCTTGCAAGCGAGAAGTCATGGGTTCGATTCTCGGGCCGGTGGAAAGTTGTTCGGACACACTTCCCGGCCTCCCTTGGTCCCTGTTCACCTAGTAGCAAAGTAGGTACCTGCTGTAAATCGAAAGTTACGAATTCGTATTCAGGGACAAGTGTTTGGAGCTTCCAATAACTTGCTTAGACATAAACCATTGACTCTTCGGGCTTCTACGCCCTTGACTATTCAGGCTTCTACGCCCTTAACTCATGAGACATAAAGGCAAACATGTGTAATGAGGGGTTTTAAAAAAGGTAGGACGTATAGAATAGAATATTTAGTTGTAGGATGTAAAGAGAGGAAGTTTGGTAGCGTGGCCGGTTAGTTATTTACACTTATATTATCTTATACGTTCTTAAGGGACAACTGCTCAAACACCACTTCGATACAACTATTTATTAATTCACTCAATGACACAGACACATTAATATCAATATTATATCGACGTTACTAGCACATACATGGCAGGGACACATTACTCGAAACATTATATTTACGTTACTAGACACTGACTCTCGGACACAAACATGAAATGAGTACACTTCCCACAGTAGGTAACTCACCCTATGGATAGCTCTGACAAAGACTCACGTGTGGCCTGAGGGAAGCCCAGTGGGTGCTGCTGGACTGTCTCCTATGGGAGACTCTGCTTAGCTGGTGACGCAGGGGTCTGGTCGAGAGGTCTCCCTCCCGCCCTGGGGGAAGGACGAGCGCGTGACTCTGTGTGAACGAACAGAATGACGACCCAAATGAGAGAGAGACGAGTCGAAAGAGGCTCTGGACGGGACAGGGCCTTTATATGGGGGAGACCCAGCCGGCGATCGACCTCTACCAAGGTGTGGTTGTAGGTCACCCGGCTAACTCAAGCAATTAGTGGACGAGGTCAGGTCTCTTGGGTCCTGACGTAGGGTGTGTCAACTTGGTAAGTGGGGGTACCACGAGGCAGTACACTGTACAGTACTCCCTGCTATATGTGTTGTAATTCTCTGGGCTGTAAGCTGTGGTCTGATAAACAATCATAACACATGAACTTAGCATGCTTCCCTGTTGAGCGCTGTAAACGTTTCTGCGCTTCACCTTACACAAGGATGTAGGGGGGTGCCCAATAAAAAAAAAAAAAAAATCAAAGTTACTTGACCTTGGCCAAGACCACACGCACTTGATACTAACTTGTAATAAGGAATGACTAATAGTTCAAGAACGTGTTACTATAAATACATAAAAAATAAAAACCTTCAATTGAGTTTTTGTTTTTCTCAGCAAGATTCATATCAAGCTCTCGGCGATTGCTCTAGTCACAACCCGACAATATCTAATGACAGAATGTCTCTTATCTATTATAATAATAATAATAATAATAATAATAATAATAATAATAATAATAATAATAATAATAATAATAATAATAATAATAATAATAATAATAATAATAATTATAAAGATGAATAGGATCTAAAATTACATCAGTGGCCAAAACTTTAGTGCAGAGAAGTCACACAAGATGACAGAAAATTTGCTGACGACACAAAATAGGCCGTATACTGTAATGAAATATGATGACACCGAAAAATTACAGGAATATCTAAACAAACTTTTGTTGGGGTCTGAAAAATGGAAGATGAAATTCAGTGTGAGAAAATGTAAAGTACCAAGATTGGGAAATGGAAACCGAGAAACGAGCAATCAAGTAAACAACCTTGATATTTGAATACAGAAATCTGACTACTGAGGAAGATTTAGAGGTAATGATAAATAGGAACCTTAATTAAACGAAGGCAGAAATGCGTTTATGTTCGATACAAGGGTAATTAGTTGTCAAGACTAGCGATGTTATCCTTGAACTATATCTCGCGTATGTGAGATCTCACTTGGATTATGTGGTTCAGTTTTGGTCACCGCACTGCAGGATGGATATTGATTCACTAGAAAGCATACAGAGGAGGATAACAAGACTAATGCCGGGCATTAAGAACCTTAAGTATAGAGACAGGTTCAAGCATCTGGATGTGCATTCCCTTGAGAGAATTAGAGTGAGGGACGATATGATCGAGGTGTATAAACGGAGATCAGGATTAAACAAAGGTGTTATAACATGTACTTTAACTATCTAACTAAGAGCAAACTCGTAGTAATGGTGTTTAATTAGACATATTTAGACTTAGGTGAGATATAGGTAAACACTGGTTTGGGAATAGAGTAGTGGATGAATGGAACAAGGTACCCAACACTATCATTAACTCGAATTCGCTGAGAAGTTTCAATCGGTTGGGTGTAAACGAGACTGCCCAGAATGGACCACCCGCTGCATTTTCCTCCATTCTTATGTTCTTTTGTACTAATTATGAACCTTTTCTACATTATTCTCAACTAACTATACAGTGGCACTCCAGCCATCACCACAGCGTCATGTTACTTACCACTAATGGAGAGCAAACAAAACCCTGCGAACACACAAACACAAGGGGAGCATTTGGTGCGGTCAGCGCTTAACTGCCATAACATCAATCTCTGACAAGTAATTAATTAAGTATAAGTGTGTGTGTGTGTGTGTGTGTGTGTGTGTGTGGACTAGTACACCGGCGTACATTATGATAAGTAACTTTATCGGATAACACTTTATTAACATACTACCGAGGGCACAGTTCAACCTCCAATCTTTCTTTCCATGTTTTATATACACCGCTTCATATCTTTATTTATTTGTTTTCTTCCTAATCCAAGTTTTATCTCAGGAGCTTTTTCAACTAGGACGCTAAAATCTGGACGCAAGAGTAACTTATTTTCTTCTATCTTTCCTCAGTGTGTCATCGAGTTATCATTAATAAATAAAATATAATTACTCGATATATTTTATTAACCTATACGATCATTTGTATTTATAAAAAGATCAAAGAAAACTGTCATGTATAAACATTACAGAATATACCTAATGTCCCTCAACAGCGTCTAACACTCACTCAAAACGCCTTCAATCATCACTTCAGCTCCTCTGCCTCCTAAAACACACACTCAGACTAAACAGTGACCCAAAAGCTTCCCTACGCTCCATCAAGTGTCCGGAGGCCGAGAGCATTGTTTATCAGTCAACTGAACACTCACCATGACACGCCAAATTGCTCGTGTATCCAAATACCCTTTTCTCTTCTATCTACAGAATTTAATCACTTTTTTTATTACAAAGTCGATAATGTGTCTTAACAATACCTGGTAAATAAACAAACACATTCCATAATCAATCAGAATCTATCAGAATTAGCGCTTTTTTTTTTATGAAGGGGATGCAGGAAATAACTTATTGTTCAGAAGGAAAACGTTGTGAATAGGGAATACTGTAGCTTACGTGTAAATAAAAACAGTTTATTTAATATATTTCTTGGTTGTGATTTTTTTAACGGTAATTACCCCTTGTTAAAGAACCCGCTATGATAAAAAATAATAATTGTTACAGTTTGTATATTTCAACACACACACACTAAAGGTTTTCCTAGTGTTAGAAGATGAGTGACCATATGTTCCCCCTTAAAGACTTCATCTTCCTCTAACCTTTATGTATGAGCGGAAGAGCAGAAGCCTTGACCGATGTTTCTCCTTAGTCTTTTCCCCTTCAGTAATAACTTAAAACACTCAACCTAATTATCTTCAACTTCTTTCATTATTATTTTTTTTACAGTGAGAATCTTTTTTTTTTTATTTAATGGTTAGTAAGAATCCCGTTTTTTATGATAATGGTTCTGTGTCGTCGTTATAGAAATTAAGTTCTGCTTTGAAAAGACACATTGCCACACACTGCACTCTCCAAACTCATATATTTAACGGAAGAAGTATTGTAATATGTCACGGAATTCAGCAAAAAAATTACTCTTTTTTTTATTTCGTCGTCTCTTCCTTGGTTGTGCGAGTGTAATGGTGACATTTCTAGTGTAAACATAAAGAATAAACTCCTCACCTGTCTATATTCCCACGGAGGTATGCCAGTGACAACTAATTGCCTTAATACCTGGAGCAACAAGTGAAGAGCTGTGTTGAGGTGGCAGTCAAGACGTGAAATACTGTAAATCCTCATGCTGTTGCTCTTGTTATAGAAGGAAGCTTATCTAATGTTTCAGTTAGTTATCTCTTTTATCAGGTACGATATCAATTAATGCATAACAAAGGTCAGTCTCTATCTCCTTAACCATAATCCTGATGACAACTCCTCAATGATCCCATAAAAATAACTCGTGTGTAAAGCTTATTAATGATGATATCCAGGCCAGTTTTCTGTAAAAGTTAGGTTAGGTTTAGTTTCATCAGTGTGATCAATATTGTATTTTTTCCAATTAAATCGAAAAAAAAAATTACGACGAAAACGCTAGAGTAAAGCATTATTCTTTTTGTTTGCTCTAACGCTCTATACATAAACCAATACTGTATAGAGTTCCGCGGATGTCCTCGGTCGAATCTTTACCTTCGAAAAAAATAACCAAATCAAGTATCACGAACGCTGACACGAT
>NW_024741901.1:20755082-20767582 GCF_018991925.1 Homarus americanus | reverse complement strand
ATTGATTGTAAACTAAACTAAACTATACTTTTGTAGCACTTATTGAACATGATATTTAAAATGCGTGCTAATCATTCTTTAACTTCAAATACTTAGTAAGTTATCGTTGAGAATCGGACCAATGTTTATAAATATTTTTAACTTGGAAATAACCTAAAATAGAGACTCTGGGGTATTGCCAGTCACGGTACACCCTGCACTGTAGTACCTCTCAGGTTCAGCGCATTATAATTGAGCCACACTACATATTTTACGGTCGTACTATATTTTACGCGATACCATTTATTTTCACAACCAGTTATATTATTTCTGTCTCACAACTGCAGGAGAACTGGATCAGTACTGTTCGTTTACCGAGACATTTTATGAGACATGTGGACGGAAAATATACAGTACCTTCTTGGAGAGTTGTAGTGAGTGCATTAACAGATGCTTGTGCCTCTCACCTGAAAAAATATAGTTCAAGTATTGTAATAATAATAATAACAATAATAATAATATCCAGTACAATTGCCATATACTTTAGGTTTACAATTGGATAGGCAAGTTTATAAAATATGCAGTTATACAGTTCAACATGGATAGTCATTGTAGATAAACGGTGCACCCTATAGGCCTTGGGAGTATACAGCTTCCTGTATGCCTAAGAGTGGTTCACAAATTGGAGGGCGCGAGGAATTTGTCAATTTGTGTAACATTAAGTTTTTCGAATTATATTTCAACCTTTCTCATATGCACGAGATACAGGGACAAAAATATTACGTTATTATTTTGATCTTGTAAGTAATATAATTATGGGTACTGTACACTACAAGGTGTAGAATACATTAAGTTGATTAAATTTATTTAACAAAAATAGGAGAGGGGGGGGGGCGTGAGGGTCTGGTAAAATGCAAAGGGGTGGGGGGAGTATGGTAAACAGGAAGACAATTTGACCCAGGACAGCCGACAAAACTGCCAGGTGCTTAGTCCCACGAAAGTCCTTTGTTTAGGCTTTGGTCTTTAATCGGTAATATTATGTCTTTAGGAGTATTGGTGAAAGTCTTTTTGATAAAATTCAACAAGTATTACACTGAGCTTGGGACTATCCGAGGCTAGCGGATCACGGTTAATAACACAGAAACTCTCTCTTCTCTTGTTGTAGCTCCATCTATAATGTACTTTTGTTTGTTTTTTGGCACCAATTATCATTTTACTAGCCGTCCGGGCGGTTGGTCTATCCAGTGTTAGCACAGGAGGAAACCAGAAACCAGGAATTTAATTAATTTTTTTATTTTAATTTTGCCACTTACAGCGGCTAGTTTATTGTGTACCCCACACTCATCCTGTGAGCGGTAGCGCAAAAGGATTACAGAGAAGGCTTCACAAAGGGTCAGCATAAGTAACCCCCGTGGTCAGGATATTTTGGCATTGAATGTTAGTGTGTTTTAAATAAATTATTTGTTTAGTTCCATACATAAAGTGTAACTTATTTGCAACTGCGTGAGTACAGGAGTGTGAGGCAGTATGTCTGGCGGCACACTTTGTTATTCACATTTGCGTGAGAGGCATTCAAGAACATTGTGTGTTTGGTTCCATACATGGGAACTGATATAGCTACTAAGTGCAAAAAAGTGATACATTCTTAATAGGTCAGCTATCTTATCATTAGAGATAAAGTGTTGTGCCATTTCACACACAGTGTGCTTGGAACATACTGCCAAAGGTACTTATGTCCAAACCTTAGTCTAGCGGTTACAACATCTTGTAATCTAGTGATCTTGTTACTTGCTCCATATACATGTTTCACTTGATACATCTCACCATAGTAAACAATGCATTGACTCATACCTGTTTTCATTTGTCTGCTTTGTTTCAAACCGAGAAGCCTGTGATGTTTGATAGGATCACACTGAATAACACCTACTCACTTGTGGCCAAACTGGACTCGAACCTTTGACATATTAATGAGAGATACGTGCGTACCACCACTGTGAATTGTTTAAAACAATTCACCGTGTTATCAACTGTATACACGAGGCAATACTGTACTGTTAAGCTCATGGTTTATGTATAAACTAAACCAATGTGAATTTGTCGGACGATCTTACGTCACCTATCGAGATATTTTAAGAAGTCTAAAATATATTTAATAAAGTTACTCCTTAACTTTTGGTTTTCTCTGATAATGAAAGAAAACAAATATATTTAGGCTAAACGTAACAAAAACTATTTTAGATACATGTACTTAGTGTACTACTGTATTTTATGTGTAACAGTTTATTATAGTTGCTCTCACTTGATAATGTTAATTTAAAGAGGGTTTTTGATGACACCTCGTTTATTTTGATGTAGAGAATGAAAATACGACAAAGAAAAACTCTTGTAAATTGACCATAACAAAATAAGTCATGGATATACATACGGCAGCCATGTTGACGGACTGTGTTTGTTAATGGTATGGTTAGGTTAGTCAGAAAGAAGGCCATCTTAGTAACTGCCATTGTATAGTCTGCCCACCACGCATGCGCATTAGGCTGCCGTACCAATAGACATCGACGTTTCGCATACGGCTGCCGTACATGTTATCCTGTACCCATAAAATAACTAAGCTTTTATTTTTAGTTTTATCTTCGCCGCTGATCGGCTCGTTTGCTGCTTGAGCGGTCGGTCACGTTTCTGTTACACACTGTTGGAAAGTACTGGGCGTGTACTGGCTCCAGGATGTATCTGTACCTCGCCAGTCGAGATCGTCAAGTCTGGTTTTGAATGAGCTCACACTCGGTGCCGTTTACAGTTCTCATTCCGAAAAAGTTTGCCTCACTATGTTCTGAACTTGTGACTTCTTCAACCTTGAGATCTGGCCCCCTAGTCGGGCGGGAATCCGCCAATTCGAAGTGTAAACATTCAACTGAGCAATGCCCTCTGAGACGTTTAATAACTTCCATTAGGTCATCCCTTGCCCGTCTATATACAAGCTAAGCAATTGCAGGCGTTCTAATCTGTCTGAGTAACTGAGGTACCGTAGAGCAACCAGTCTGGTGGCCCTCCTTTGGACATTTTCAATAAACTGACAGCACTCCAAACAGGGAAGGACCTCACTCCTGAAGAGCGGTACGATTATAATTATGTATTGATGTGTACTAGCAAGAGCGACAAAGTGTGCAGTTAGCCAAATGCCAAACTAGATTTGAAAAATACAACCCACAGTTAGTTACTTTACAATAAGAAAAATATGTCTGAAAATTCTCCATTTAGCTCACTGCAATATAATGTTTATGCAATTTTGATGACCTAACATTAGGTACACACGGTTCTTATGTGATTACGACATAATAACAGTTTGACATCGTAATTCTCGCGCAGAGGAGTTACCAACGTTACCGCCTTACCACAAGTGACCGTTGTGGGACCATTAAAACACAAAACTTTATAAAAATGCCATATACTGTATCGGTATTTACTGGATATCACACTTTACTCACTAACCATTCTCCCCCCAAAAAATGCTAACAAGGTTAAATATACAGTTGACATCAAGTAATTTACCGGATTTGACAACCTGTCGTCCTAATGGTCTCATCTAACATACTTCAGTAACTTCACGCCATTCAACTTAATGTTACCCATGGAGAAAGTGTGTGTGTGTGTGTGTGTGTGTAAAGTTGCGTGCGTGTGTGTGTGTGTGTGAACCAAAGAATCAGTGACCTGCCAATTTTGAACTTTTAGCTAAGCAAAAGAATGGAGGAAACTGCAGCGGGTCTATTAGCCCATACTGGGCAGTCCCAATTACACCCAACCCCTATTGCTCATATATCCATCCAACCTATGTTTGAAGCTATCCAGCGTATTCGAGTCAATGACGATATTTGGTAACTTGTTCCACTCGTCCACTACTCTATTTCCAAACCAATGTTTACCTATTTCAAGCCTAAATCTACATTTGTCTAATTTATAACCTTTGTAATGTCCCCTTTGTTTAGCCCTGACTTCCATTTACACACCTCGATCATATCGCCCCTCACTCTACGTCTCTCGAGGGAGTGTAAATTAAGATGCTTTAACCTGTCTCTGTACTCAAGGTTCCTAATGCCCGGGATTAGTCTTGTCATTCTCCTCTGAATTCTTTCTGATGATTCTATATCCATTCTGTAATAAGGTGACCAGATTTAAACTGCGTAATCCAAGTGAGGTCTCATAAGCGCAAGATATAGTTTTAGGATGGCTTAAGATTCCTACTTATCATTACTCCTAAATCTTTCTCGCAGTCGGATTTCTCTATAACATGTATTTACAAGAGTTGATGATAGCTATCTGGACTATTTACTGTTTTTATTATTATTTTATTTTTCAGATTTAATGCAGAAAAGGAAGAAATCCATTAACTAGTATCGATAAAACTTACTGCAATTTTACTTTTCTCTGTGGGTGGAAGCGAGTCATGACGTCACAGAAGTAAACATTGACCGTGGTGATGTCTGGTTCTGTTGATACCAACCAGCTGTTTGATGTCAACAAACATGGCGGCTTATCAAAGGGTGAAAGTGACGTGTGTTTCGTAGATTCAAATTCCTGAATGGCGTGGCTAATTTAGAATTTCATAATAAACTGTGAACAGACATACACTCTTTTTCCACAATTCATTGACACGAATGGCGTTGAGAACATATAGTACATTACACAATTACCTTCACCTTCCCAGCTGTAATGTTAGGTACACGAACACAGCTGGGAGGACTTGGGGTAACCCGATGCAAACCAGCGACCCTCAGGACAGGTGGTATCTACTAACCTAACACGCCCGTTACGTTCTTTTATGAATCCATATCCTTAAATAACTTCTAAAACTTGGATTCTGGATTATAATCATCTATACAATTTATTTCTCCGAATAATTTATATAATCTCTCATAAACACAAGACTCCACAGTGCGTAAATATCCAGTTATAAACAAATGAGCATCAACATCAGGTAAGCAGAACATATTTCCCGAAGGTTTTTGTTTATTTGGGTTTATGTCCCGCTGTTATTATCTTCCTCCAAAGTAGTAAAGTCGTGCTGTAAATTGTCGTATAGTTTAACAAAGAAGATATTCCAGTTGGGTGGTAAGGTCTTGCACGTAAACTTGTGAATCTTATCTATGTGTGGTTTGTGTGTGTCTATGTTTATCTGCTTTATATCGTCACTCACTGTTTATGTGTTTATATATATATCATACACAGAAGAAACAGGGACCATCTACACTTCTATACCCACTCAGGCTCACCTACACCCGACTCAGACCCACCTACACCCGACTCGGACCCACCTACACCCGACTCGGACCCACCCACACTTACCCAGGGTCATCTCAACCCACTCCGGCATACCAATACCTAAATAAGGTTCACCTGCCCCTGAGAAGAAGTACCCACCCAAGCTCTTGACCTTTACCTCTCGTATTCTATCAGTGTTTGGCTCAACACCGACCTTTCTCCCTCTGGTACTCCTCTCCATACACACCATCATCACCGCCTTCTCTCTCTCTCTCTCTCTCTCTCTCTCTCTCTCTCTCTCTCTCTCTCTCTCTCTCTCTCTCTCTCTCTCTCTCTCTCTCCATTACACCACCAGTGCCCAAGTCTCCCTAACACACTTCCCCCGAGCCACTTTCTCTTCCCCGGTTAACCCTGAGCTTGCAAGACTTCCTGGGGCGGATCTTTATTTCCGCCTCCCGCCTCCGCCCCGCTTTATGTGTGATCAACCACGTCTGGTTTGATGTTTAATTTAAATCGCCATATCTGATCACAGTGGTTCGAATCTTTAATTAATTTTGACTATTTTAGATGGGTTTGGTTAGGTTAGGTTTGAGATGTCACGAGTACCATCACAGGGAGTTAGGTTAGGTTTGAGATGTCACGAGTACCATCACAGGGAGTTAGGTTTGGTTTGAGATGTCACGAGTACCATCACAGGGAGGTAGGTTAGGTTTGAGATGTCACGAGTACCATCACAGGGAGTTAGGTTGGGTTTGAGATGTCACGAGTACCATCACAGGGAGTTAGGTTAGGTTTGAGATGTCACGAGTACCATCACAGGGAGTTAGGTTAGGTTTGAGATGTCACGAGTACCATCACAGGGAGTTAGGTTAGGTTTGAGATGTCACGAGTACCATCACAGGGAGTTAGGTTTGGTTTGAGATGTCACGAGTACCATCACAGGGAGGTAGGTTAGGTTTGAGATGTCACGAGTACCATCACAGGGAGTTAGGTTAGGTTTGAGATGTCACGAGTACCATCACAGGGAGTTAGGTTAGGTTTGAGATGTCACGAGTACCATCACAGGGAGTTAGGTTAGGTTTGAGATGTCACGAGTACCATCACAGGGAGTTAGGTTAGTGATGTGACGAGTACGATCACTGGGGATTCGAACCTTTTTATTTTCATGTTTAAGTTACTGCAAAAATAAAAAATAAATCACTATGGGTTCGAAAGGAATCCAACTCAAGATCTTTGTGAATCTCAATCCAAACAAGTGAGCATCGAGCAAGGTTCAACAAACACGGTACACGAAGATACAATGACGACTTGAACCAGGTGGAAAAAATAAGGATAAAAACAAATCAAGAAACATAATAAACCGAGTTACATAAAGACAGAATAAAATAATTACTAGACAAGAAAAAAATTTAAGATAACATTTATAGATATACATACACAGAAACATTAACATAATAACATAAATGATCTTATCAGTTTCTACACCTTAATGTGACTCGTAGTTTAGGAATTGCTTAGTGTTGGTGAGGGCAAGAGGGACCGTAGGAGTTTAGGGAAATCTTTGAAACACGTTTAAGAATATACCAAGAAAGTTTATCTGGAGGTCACGAGGTGTTGGGGGGTCCATCTGAGTGTATAGTATGAGGGAATCCGCCAGCCTCGCTAAACCAAACCAAACCAAACGTCACGTCACCTAACCTAACCTAACCATAATTTTGATCCAGTGAAAAATAACCCTAAAAGTTTCTCTCCATATATATTTGTTGAGAGTTCGTCAAAGATTTTCTATTGTGAAGGTGTTTGTGTTAGGTCCAGTCAGCAAGCAAGCCACAGGTCACACCGTGTGGGGGGAGGAGGGAGGGTCATGGGTCTGCCAAGGGTAAGGTCAGTTAAGTGAGATTACTGTGGAGGTGGTGGCGTAACATGTGTCTGTGTGTTGCCTCTCCTCCTCCTCTCTCCCCTTACAAATTTTCCTCCAGCCCCCTCCCCCTTCCCTCTTTTCCTCCTACTAGCCTCCCTCCCCCTTCCCTCTTTTCCTCCAACTAGCCTCCCTCCCCCCTTCCCTCTTTTCCTCCTACTAGCCTCCCTCCCTCACCCACACGGACATCCACAACTATCCAGCCTGTCCCTCTCTGTTATCAAGTACATCTCGGTATAAGGCCAAGTGGACAAAAAAACATCTATATATGATAGTGTAGGAGTGTAGGTAACGTAGTGTAGCTGATAGTGTAGGAGTGTAGGTAACGTAGTGTAGCTGATAGTGTAGGAGTGTAGGTAACGTAGTGTAGCTGATAGTGTAGGAGTGTAGGTAACGTAGTGTAGCTGATAGTGTAGGAGTGTAGGTAACGTAGTGTAGCTGATAGTGTAGGAGTCTAGGTAACGTAGTGTAGCTGATAGTGTAGGAGTGTAGGTAACGTAGTGTAGCTGATAGTGTAGGAGTGTAGGTAACGTAGTGTAGCTGATAGTGTAGGAGTGTAGGTAACGTAGTGTAGTTGATAGTGTAGGAGTGTAGGTAACGTAGTGTAGCTGATAGTGTAGGAGTGTAGGTAACGTAGTGTAGTTGATAGTGTAGGAGTGTGGGTAACGTAGTGTAGTTGATAGTGTAGGAGTGTAGGTAACGTAGTGTAGCTGATAGTGTAGGAGTGTGGGTAACGTAGTGTAGTTGATAGTGTAGGAGTGTAGGTAACGTAGTGTAGCTGATAGTGTAGGAGTGTAGGTAACGTAGTGTAGTTGATAGTGTAGGAGTGTAGGTAACGTAGTGTAGCTGATAGTGTAGGGAGGGTAATGGTGTAGCTGATAGTAGGGAGTGGGGTAACAGTAAAGAAGGATAGTGTAGGAGGTAGGTAACGTAGTGTAGCTGATAGTGTAGGAGTAAATGTAGTGGGAAGTGATAGTGTAGGGAAAGGTAACGTAGTGTAGCTGATAGTGTAGGAGTGTAGGTAATGTAGTGTAGCCAGGATAGTGTAGGAGTGTAGGTAACGTAGTGTAGCTGATAGTGTAGGAGTGGGTAACGCAGGTAGTTGATAGTGTAGGAGTGTAGGTAACGTAGCAATGATAGTGTAGGAGGCAGGTAACGTAGTGTAGCTGATAGTAGAGTGCAGGTAACGTAGTGTAGCTGATAGTGTAGAGTGTAGGTAACGTAGTGTGCTTGATAGGTAGAGTGTGGGTAACGTAGTGTAGTTGATAGTGTAGGAGTGTAGGTAACGTAGTAGCTGATAGTAGAGGTAGGTACCCAGTGTAGTTGATAGTAGAGTGTAGGTAAATATAGTGTAGGAGGTAGGTAACAGTGTGCTGATAGTGTAGGGAGTGTAGGTAACGTAGTGTAGCTGATAGTGTAGGAGTGTAGGTAACGTAGTGTAGCTGATAGTGTAGGAGTGTAGGTAACGTAGTGTAGCTGATAGTGTAGGAGTGTAGGTAACGTAGTGTAGCTGATAGTGTAGGAGTGTAGGTAACGTAGTGTAGCTGATAGTGTAGGAGTGTAGGTAACGTAGTGTAGCTGATAGTGTAGGAGTGTAGGTAACGTAGTGTAGCTGATAGTGTAGGAGTGTTGGTAACGTAGTGTAGCTGATAGTGTAGGAGTGTAGGTAACGTAGTGTAGCTGATAGTGTAGTAACTGTAATTATTATCAAGGCTCAGTACCTGTAATTATACCTGCACCTGAATTAATGAACCTGTGATAATATTATTGGTGAATATTTCGGAATGATTCACTTATTAACTTTTCATCAACCAATCAAAATCTGTCAAATTGAATTTGACTAGCTTTTCACCAATCAAAATTAAGGTGTAAACGCCACCGTCTTCACTCAGCCAATCAGCAAGATCGACTCGTGAATGTCAAAAGATATCAGCCAATTAACGCTCTTTGTGACGTCATGTACTTGTTTGTATATTTTGTGTAAGTATTTATAATATTATGGTAGATTATCGTGGAGAGAGAGAGAGAGAGAGAGAGAGAGAGAGAGAGAGAGAGAGACTATGACATACTCTGACTACCACACACACACTGTCATCTCTCATGCATGTCAAGTTTGTCACTCTTGCCCAACACGAGCATGCATGTGACAGCTTACCATTAACAAACAACACATTTCAACAACACTAGCGAGGGAGTTCTATAAGAGAGAGGGAGGGAGAGAGGAGGTATGAAAGAAAGGAGGGAGGGGAGGAAGGTGAGAGGGTGTGCAGGAGTGGGGAGGAAAGAGGAAACGAAGGAAAGGGGGAAAGAAGGAAGGAAAGAAGGAAGGAAAGAAGGAAGGAAGGAAGGTGAGAGGGTGTACGGTGTGTGGGAGGGTGGGAAGGAACATAAAAACATAATGGAGGAAACTGCAGCGAGCCTATTGGCCCATACTGGGCAGTCCCGCTTACACCCAACCCCTATCACACATATAAGCATCCAACCTACAGTTAGTTGAAGCTACCCAGCGTATTCGAGTTAATGGTGATGATTGGTAACTTGTTCCACTCGTCCACTACTCTATTTCCAAACCAATGTTTACCGTTCTCGCACCTAAATCTAAATTTGTCTAATTTAAATCATTGTTACGAGTTCGCCCCTGGTTGGATAGTTTGAGTACCTTTGTTATATCACCTTTGTTTAGCTCGATCATATCGCCCTTCACTCTATGTCTCTCGAGGGAGTGAAGATTAAGATGCTTTAACCTGTCTCTGTACTCAAGGTTCCTAATGCCCGGGATTAGTCTTGTCATCATTCTCTGAATTCTTTCTCTGGATTCTATATCCATTCTGTAGTACGGTGACCAGAACTGAACTGTGTAATCCAAGTGAGGTCTCACAAGCGCAAGATATAGTTTTAGGATGACCTCGCTAGTCTTGTAACTAACACTCCTTTGTTTGAACTCAAGAACTTTGTTAGCCCTATTTCGAGCAAATACACATTGTTGACTTGGGTTAAGATTCCTACTTATCATTACTCCTAAATCTTTCTCACAGTCGGATTTCTCTATAACAACGTTGTTCATATGATATCTGGAAGGAAGGAAGGAGAGGACGAATCAAGCGAAGACCACGACCACACACTTCTTGGTGGGAGTTGGGTGGTAGACACTCGCTCGCTTCTTCCCGAGTCACCAGGTTCGAAAGTTTGGATGTTGTGGGAGGATGTTGGTATTACTTTATTGTGTAAGTTAGCCGAGAGAGAGAGAGAGAGAGAGAGAGAGAGAGAGAGAGAGAGAGAGAGAGAGATTAAAGATAAGACACAAAAAGCACATGTAAAGACCTTCAGTTATCGTTATATGTTGAAAGTGTAAACATGACAGCTCGTGTTTGTTCAGCGTTATGCTACAGGAAAGAACCCCCCCCCCTCCCTCCCCACACACTTTCCTTGTTTTTGTCCTTGACGGAGAGTTGCTTGGTGGTGGTGGTGATACAGGAAGGTGAGCGAGGGTGGTGACAGAGGAGGGTGGTGGTGGTAGAGGAAAGTGGGTGGTGGTGGTGTTCATATCATCAAGGGAGTCGCCATATACAGATGTTCTTTTGAGGGTTGTGTAACTTGATGTCTTTGGAGAATGACTCGGTGAATACTCGTATGAACATATTTTCCGGGTCCTTTGTAACACTCGAGGTTTACACTCCAACAGGTTCTCTCTTCTTAGAGTGTGAACTTGGGCAAATTGTGGCCAGGACACGGGTGGGTGGGTGTGTGACTGTGTGTGTGTGTGTGTGTGTGTGTGTGTGTGTGTGTGTGTGTGTGTGTAATGGAAATCAATATCATACTAAGTATAATTTGCACAGAAATTTATGTGTTGGGGAGGGGTACAGTATAACCTAACCTAACCTAACCTAACCTAACCTAACTTCACGATGATAGATATGTGATCTCTCTTGGAACTTTAAATTTGTTAGGGAAAAACAAATCCGACATTGGTTTTTGAGACTACTGACTATAAGGTTTGTGACATTTATTTATCTCCATTATAAGGTTTTCTAGTCAGATAAAGCAAAACATTCACAACTTGCCCTCACAACCAACACTCACAACACACACCTCACAACACACACCACCTCACAACCAACACTCACAACACACACTACAACACACACCTCACAACCAACACTTTACAACACACACCCTCACAACCAACACTCACAACACACACTCACAACCAACACTCACAAATCAACACTCACACACACACCTCACAACCAACACTTCACAACACACACCTCACAACCTATATCTATAACACACTCACAACCAACACACACAACACACACCTCACAAACCAACACTCACAACACACACCTCACAACACACACCCCACAACCAACACTCACAACACACACCTCACAACCTACACTCACAACACACACCTGGCCAAATACAACCCTCACAACCCACACTCACACACACACTCACAACACAACCCTCACAACCCACACTCACAACACACACTCACAACACAACCCTCACAAACCAACACCAACACACTCACAACACAACCCCACAACAACCCTCACAACCCACACTCACAACACACACCACAACACAAACCCCACAACCCACACACACACTCACAACACAACCCCACAACCACACTCACACACACACAACACAACCCTCACAACCAACACTCACACACACACAACACAACCTCACAATACACACACACAACACAACCCTCACAACACAACCCCACAACCCACACTCACAATACACACACACCACAACCTCACAACCACTCACACACACACACACAACACAACCCCACACACACACACACAACACAACCCTCACAACCCACACCACAAGACACACTCACAACACAAATCCCCTCACAACCCACACTACAACACACACTCATACCATTCCCCAACACAACCCTGTCCCATCTACACACCCCCACAACACACCCCCACAACACACCCCCACAACACAACCCTCACAACACACCCTCACAACTCACCCATCCCTCCTTCCATCAGCTGTTAACAAGAGCAAACAGTGTGTGTGTGTGTGTGTGTGTGTGTGTGTGTGTGTGTGTGTGTGTGTGTGTGTGGCCTTATACATAACACTGACTCACTTGTGTTGTACAGTATCAGTTACGTGTGGAGATACAGTGTTGTGTTTACAGTGGCACAAACAAGAGAGAGAGAGAGAGAGAGAGAGAGAGAGAGAGAGAGAGAGAGATTAAATAGATAAACAAATAAACAAAGTAGATAGACAGACAATAATTAGACAGGCAAAGATAGATAGATAGATAGATAGATAGATAGATAGATAGATAGATAGATAGATAGATAGA
>NW_024741901.1:20620082-20747582 GCF_018991925.1 Homarus americanus | reverse complement strand
CAACGTCTAACCCAACCCAACCCAATCCAACCTACCTCTAACCTAACCTAACCTAACCCAGTCTTAATGGGCTCCAGTTCAGGGAGGGGGGCGGGCTACTCAAAATAAACCTAAATCCTATAGGTCGGGGCCCATTAGGACCGGGATCCAACTGACCAATTGAGTCGTAAACGGGTGCGAGGCAAACAGGTGTAAATATCATGATACAGGTGTGAACATGATACAGCTGTTAGCATGATATAAGGTTAACAGGTGACGTGACTCATATTAACCTTCAGCCTTGACTTAAATAGTTTAATAAAGAGAGAGAGAGAGAGAGAGAGAGAGAGAGAGAGAGAGAGAGAGGATCAGGATGTATGAGGCGAAGCCATGAAGGACCTAATTTATCTCACTAAAAAAAAAAAAAGGTTAGGTTAGGTTAAGTTTGTTCCCGTCACTTCTTGATTAACCGTAATGTTCTTGATCACCTTTTATTACTAGGACACACTTAAGAGGCCCGTGTCTGTTGGCCCGTGTGAACGAAGGCAGCTCATCCATTTAGAGGTTAAGGATATGATCTCTTGGTCATGCCTGGTCCTGTGCCTTAATATATATCTGTAGTCAGTGAGTGAGTCAGTGAGTGAGTGAGTCAGTGAGTGAGTCAGTGAGTGAGTGAGTCAGGCCAATTGCTCATAGATCTGTCAGACGAAGATAAAAATAGCACGCGCTGACAGAAGTAAAGGTGTTTCCTGATGGTGTAGACGCGAGGTATATCCAAGTGTCTCAAGGATTGCGGCCGACCACTGGCACGCGCGTCGCCTGAGGGAGCAACACGACCTTGGCACGTCCTCACCCCGGCCATGACACCACATTCACACCCCGGCCTTGACACCACATCCACACCCCGGCCTTGACACCACGTCCTCACCCCGGCCATGACACCACGCCCTCACCCCGGCCATGACACCACGCCCTCACCCCGGCCATGACACCACGTCCTCACCCCACACCACGCCCTCACCCCGGCCGGACACCACGTCCTCACCCCGGCCATGACACCACGCCCTCACCCCGGCCATGACACACGCCCTCACCCCGGCCATGACACCACGCCCTCACCCCGGCCATGACACCACGCCCTCACCCCGGCCATGACACCACGCCCTCACCCCGGCCACGACACCACGTCCTCACCCCGGATATAGCTGACGAAGAAGAGGAGGAACTACAGAAGAATGTGGCGAGGAAGTTACACAACAGGACACTTAAAACATTTTACACGGCGTCAACACACTTACTAATGTGTGTGAGGAGAAGTGTGACGGAGGTGAGGTGTGTGGGAGGTGAAGTGTGAGGGAGGTGAGGTGTGAGGGAGGTGAGGTGTGTGGGAGGTGAGGTGTGAGGGAGGTGAGGTGTGAGGGAGGTGAGGTGTGAGGGAGGTGAGGTGTGAGGGAGGTGAGGTGAGGAAAGGAGAAGTGTGAGCACAATGCAACAGGAGTGGCCAAACCAATATTGACGTCCTCATATCCTCATGACTCATATATACTCACCAGATCTCACATCACTCACGGCCACTACCACCACCACCTTCACTACCACCACTCTCACAGCTACTACCACTATCACTCTTCTCATCCTCACCACTACTACCACCCTAATCCTCACCACCACCACCACAACCCTAACCATCACCACCACAACCCTAACCATCACCACCACTACCATCAGCACAACACCTCACCACCACAACACGATCATTCTCACCACCACCAATACCAGCATCACTTTCATCACTACCACAACAACACCTCACCACCACTACAACCCTTACCATCATCACCACAGCCCTAATCATCACCACCTCCCCAACCAGGCTTCAAACACCGCATTTCCAACCATTATTTCCAAAACACAGATAAAGATTCGGATCAAAATTGGGTTCATCTCTGTTCACATTATGGATCCAATTCAACAAAACACAGAACTCAAGATGAAACCGAATCCCTCAATATACAACGCCGCTGGTAAACAAAGAGGGACCCAGGCCGGTGTTTAGGTACCCCAAGTAACATGACGAGGAAAGAAAAATCTATCATAATATACAAATTTCTTTTACAAATAGCTGTTGTTTTAATTATTTTAAGTCAATAGCATTTAAGGGATGCTTGTCTGGGAGGCCGTCGGCTGCTGGTCATAGAGCTAATATTAACAATGACGTGAGTTTACATAGAATACTGTTTAACCTATCGTGGGTTTTTTCTCTAAGGCAAGACAAGATGATCAGACAGACAGACAGACAGACAGATAAGTAGATAGATAGACAGATAGATAGATAAAGGTATATATTAAGTAAAATCTACATATAATTTTATATCGATTCAAAACGTATATAGAGAATGCAGGTATACAAACAATATACCTGAACAGAACAGGTATACAATCAATGATAAACAGCAACCCAATTAGACCAAGGATAACCAATACAGGCAAGAGATGGTTATTTCCTGTGTAGGGTCTTGTTAAAGGTTATCAAACACTCACTCACAACAGTAAACCTTGTTCTCTTTACACACTTCTCGCAACAGTTGCCCAAACCAGAAGGAAAAGCCATGAACTAACAGTCGACAACACACCAGCTCAGCTCTACAATCACGGACCTGCGTCACGTAGCCATTTCCCACAAAAATATTTCAAACAACTCAGTAACCTTGTAGCACAGATCAGAACATACTGTAAGGTAATAGAGAGTCATAAATTCAGTATTTCCCATCAAACTGGCGATGTGGGGAAGTATTTAACCAGTTCACTTTAGTCCACAGTTCTTAAATGTTTAAACCACTGTCTTGAAAAGGTTAAACAATAATAATATATTAATACTACTACTACGAATAATAATAATGCTAACCATTCTAAAAATAATGCTAATACTAATAATAATAGTGCTAATAATAATAATAATAATAATAACATCCGTCAGTATCACACGTCACACCAAAAAGCAAAAGAACATCAAGAATGACACAAATATAGACGCCGTGATGCCCGCTGTCCCTAAACCACTCACGGGTCACCCTACTCTGGGATATATTTTACTCTATATGTGATTTCGAGATAAAATTCAACATATAGATTTACACGTGTCTAAGACGAAAACATTAAAGTCTTGAAAGAGATAAAGATAATATGGTAAAAGATAAAGAACAGTGAGTTATATAAGAGAGTCGTGAAGTGTTGTGGAACAGTGAGTTATAAAGAAAGGTTATAAAAATATGGTCACTGTCTCTTATTAACCAGCTCTTAAAAGATCAAAATAAATAAATAAAACAAGCACGAAAAACATCTATTAGTCAGGTCAGTAGAGACGGACATTAAACTGTTTACATGCATGAAAAAAAAAAACCCACGACACACAATATTGACCCCATTTGGAAGATCTTGTTGATGCTGACTGACATTGAGATTAACCCTCACGTTCTTACCTCGTCTGTAAATATAACTCTCTCTCTCCATCACACACGCACACACACACGGCCACAAGTAACTACAAATAAGTTAAAGCTTAGCAAAGAGTAATAAATATTCACTTGTTTTGCGAAGTGAGGAAAGAGAGAGAGGGGGGGGGGGTTGGAGTGTGGGTGAAAAAAATAAACGGGTGGGAATGGTGAAGGGAGTGTTTTAATTTCTTAGTTTAACAAATTTATTGACAAATCTTGGAGTACAGTTTGCCGAGTCTGAGTAATTCAGTCAGGTCTTGAGGGGGAGCGCGCGTATGTGTGAGGGTGAGTGAGTGAAGGAGTGAGAGAGGGAGAGGGAGAAAGTACGTATATGGGTGGGAGGGAGGGAGGGAGTATGAGGAAAGAAAGAGAGAGTGAGGGAGGGAGAGAGTGAATGTAAATGAGAGTGGAGCACACGATTATGGGTGAAGGGTGAAGGAGGGAGGAGGAGGAGAGAGTATGGGTGAGTGAAGGGGAGAGAGTGGGAGGGAAGGAGGAGGAGGAGGAGGAGGAGGAGGAGGAGGAGGAGGAGGCGGGAGGAAGTGTTCTCAAGGTACTTCCTATTCGCCGCAACCTCACCTCGTCCGCCTCTGCTTGTCTTTAACAAGTTTTTCTCTCTTTCTCTCTCTCTCTCTCTCTCTCTCTCTCTCTCTCTCTCTCTCTAATGGTAATCACAGGTAGACCGTCATCACGAAACAAGGTCGTAACTCGTTCGTGATGTGGGTGATCAAGCGTTATTTAAAATAATTAAGTCTGCCGTACAAGGTCGCCTGATGAGAAAATGGGAAGTGAATATTCAACGATACTCAATAGTTTTAGATCAAGTTTATGTTTGGTGGTGCACTATTATTATTATTATTATTATTATTATTATTATTATTATTATTATTATTATTATTATTATTATTATTATTATTATTATTATTATTATTATTATTATTATTATTACTATTATTATTATTATTATTATTATTATTATTATTATTATTATTATTATTATTATTATTATTATTCGTCCGGGTGGTAAAGCTAACTCAGGTTTCCTCAGTCGTGCAGCCATATTTCCTTCCTCTTCCGGTACTGCCACAGAAAATATACCATAAAAAGAAAAATCAAACGAAAGACGATGTTTTAAGACGGGGTTGAATTACACAACAGAGACAAGGCCAGGTTGTGGACTGTTACGGATGCGTCTACCTCACCTCACGCGGAAATAAACTAGGAATTTCCCCCCTGGAGGCAAACCCACAACACAAGATACCGCGCGCCGCCGTCCCAACCCAACTTCCGCCTCGGTCAACTACAACATCATCCAGAATTTATTTTTTATTTTTTTTTATTAAATTCCATCGTGGTGATAATTAAAAGTGGTCATATAATTTATATACAGTACGTATTTTCTTTGGATTTGATGGTTGTTTTTGTTTTAGCTGGGGGATGGGTGAAAGGTGAAGGAAACGATTTGGGTTGGCGGTCTCATGATCAAGGGGGCGGCTGGGGTTGAGGTGCCAGTTACTTAGTTCCCCGTGGAGGTGGTGCCGCCCTTGTGACCTCGCTAGATCAGGGTCAAGAACACGGGCATCATACATTTTGTCTCGTCTGTGGGAAGAGTCGTGGGTAATGAACTTTAAATATTACGACCACGGATATAAGAGGTGTAAATTATTTATATTCATGTACGAATGAAGAATGATACCACATTGTGTGTGTGTGTGTGTGTGTGTGTGTGTGTGTGAAAAGCAACAAGGGCACAGTGTTGCCAGTAGGCATAGTTGCGCCACACAACCTTGTCCTTCAGTGAATCACTCGGAAGAGAGGCGCTGCGCTGCTGGGTATGTTGAGTAACACTGATGTGGTCATGGTGTTGTTGAACACCATGACCACATCACTCTAGTACCGATAGATAGATAGACATGTAGAGAGTGTCTTATAAACACGTCTTTATATCTAAACGGCCCCTCCCTTGTAACGCTCTTCAAGAGTGAGGTATATCTCAGTTTGGAGTACCGTCTGGTCCCCGAAATATGCTGGAGACTATTAACTGAAAACGTCCAAAGGAGGGCCACCAGACACTACGGCACCTCAGTAACCCTGAAAGATTAAAACCTTTGCAACTGCCTAAACTTATACTATAGGAGAGCAAGGAGTGACTTAATAGAAGTCTGTAAACACCTCAGAGGACATTACCTAGTCGAGTGTCCATATTTGGAGCTGGCGGATGTCCGCCCCACATAAGGTTACAATTTAAGGTTGAAGAATCCACAAGTTAAAAAAAAATTATCAGGGCAAACTTTTTCTGAGTGAGGGTTGTGAACTTCTGGAACAATCTGCCAGAGTGTAGTGACAGCACCGAGTGTGAGCTCATTCAAGACCAGACTCTTGACCAACACTGGAGCAGGTACACACACATTCAGGAGCCAATACTGTATACATGCCCAGCAGCCCAGTACTTGCCAGCAGTCTGTAACAGAGACGAACCAACTGCCCAAGCGGCTCGCGAGCAGATCAGTGGCGAAGAGTATAAAGTAAAGACATTTGTCCCCTTATAGTTTAACCCTAGCTAAGGCCCTTACTGGTTAGATAGACTTCTTGTTTACTATCTTTGGTGTACCTGCAGTGTACAGTGCAATATATACCGGTATATATCGCCAATGTGATACGATGACGTCACAACACAGGCGGGAAAATGGTGCCCGTATTCCATATTTTTCGTAAATCACAACAGTTAATAATTTTTATTTTAACAAATATAAAAATGCACAATACACTGCATCGAATGTCTGGTGATATTTTCAGACTAAATATTTTTACTAAAATCCATGGAAGTTCCCGCCATTAATCAAGCGAGCTTCTGAGGGATCTTGGTAGCTACTGATCTTACAGACGTTCGCTTGATTCTCTATGTACAGTATATGTATATGACAAAAACTAAATCAGTTTAGCTATCTTGGTAACTAGTAAGTGATGTTCCTGTCGCTCGGTCACTACATACATACATAATAAGTAAGATCGTCCTCACCATAACACTATCATGATCACTTCACCACCACCACCACCACCTCACCAGCAACACTACCACGACACCATCACCACTACACCATCATCACCACCTCTACACTATGATCTCTTTCACAGACGCACAACTGAAGCTTTTGAGACACCACGCAGCGCCTGGGAAGATATTGGAAGCATTCGTTGTCAAATTGTGACCAAGTCCCAGGTTGCTGATCTGACTTTCTGCCTCATTTACACACAATTGCAGGGTCTCAATTGTTTCTCTTACTTTGACAACACAACTTTTATATATCGTTTCTCAGTTTTGATCTGTTATTCTTATTTTGAGTTTCTGCATTTTTTTTCGCCCCCCAGGACCCGATGTGGGTTCGTGCCTGGGTGGACTGATCCCTGTACCAAAAAATAAAATAAATAAATAAAAATAAATAAAAGACATCCAACCTAGAGTATTATCAACAGCCGCCATTTTGTAAACCTCGCTCTGGAACCGAATTGGCGTGACTCCCTATAATACAGGGCACTGGAGCCTATACAGCAGCTAGTGCGCCATAACTTATAATATAATTGTGGATCCCTTGATTACCTCCTCCTCCTCCTGTACACCCCCCTCGCCCCTTCTACACCCACCCTTCTTCCCTCCCTCGCCCCTTCTACACCCACCCTTCTTCCCTCCCTCGCCCCTTCTACACCCCAACTTCCCTCCCTCTCCCCTCTATCCACACAATATGATGTCGATAATAAAATAATACGTCTGATATCACACTATTTCTACTACCTCTAAAACCAAGTAACAAAAACACTTACCTTTACAAAGAAAGACCCAGGTGTACAGGTGGTGTAGTGTTGCAAGGAACTCTCCGGAGGTGGATATTAAACCGAGTCTTTTCTCGAGTGTTGGTGAGTCCGTCATCTTGGTTGCTTCGCCAGGATCTCCTCACCTGAAGAAGAGGAGAACGTTAATTTTCCTATAATATACAGGTTTACAAACAATTAATATACATATAGTACAGGTAAGCAAATAATATATACATAGAGCGCATGTATACAAACAACGGTAAACAATAAATTAATGAAGACATACCATCATATAAACAGTAATATTGAGATAAACTGAAAACATACTTTAGTAAATCACTTAAGGCCAACCCACTTGGTGTAGGTTAAACATACACACACACACACACACACATACTTCACCTGAACACACACACTGAGCTGTTATGAGATCATGTGAGAGTGATTTTACCAAGTCCGCGAGGTTAATGATCCGTGACCTGATTTATGACCCGGGTATATCACTCGTGTGGAAATGTGAGGTCAGGGGAGGTCAGGTGGGACTGATTGGCCTTGCATAATTCAGGAAACTAAGTTATATTGAGGCAGTAGTCCGCCGCCATCTTGTGTTTAACTTTGGGTGTGAGTCAAATGAGAGTCTTACGTTTAAAGGTCATACGCTGATTAATTATTATTATTATTATTATTATTATTATTATTATTATTATTATTATTATTATGGTAATTGCTTGATTTGTAATTCTGTCGGCTTTTATTATTATTATTATTATTATTATTATTATTATTATTATTATTACACTGACTTTCTAAAACGTTAATTATTTCCTCCTGAAGCAACAACCACAGAGTACACCGCCATACTCTCCCTCCCTCCATTACTCTCTCCCTTAAAACGACCTTCCCTCAGGGCAGACAGCGGCTGCGGCTCAAGAAAACTACAATAATTCTGGATGGACCAATTTTCAGGGTTATCGTTCCTGTTCCATTAGTTCCGGGGGGCGCTAGTCACGTTGCATCAGTCTCCAGTGTTACATTAGTTATGGGGGTATCTAGTTACCTCACGGCAGCCTCTAGTGTGAGACTGAAAATATGAGGTGATGGTTGTCCTTGTGTTTCAGTTTCTCGGCCTTAGACACCGAGATATTAAGAACAGGAGAAGATGATGGTTGTTTTACGAGGTTGGTTGAGATAGTCGATTGTTAAGTGTGTGTGTGTGGGTTTGTGGGCGTGGTAGTAGTATAGTAGTAGTAGTAGTAGTAGTAGATTCCCGGGCTGTGTGGAAATGTAAGGAGGCTATTTGTCTGTTTCGCGATTAACCCCCTCACATAAGTACACTAACACACACACACACACATCCTCTCCCCCCACAACTACCCCCCCCCCTCCCTGCTACATACACACACACACCTACACACACACACTAAGGAAGTAAAACCACGACGGAAGGTGAGAGAGTGATTGAGGAAACAGACTTTGCCTGTATCACTGTAACTACCTGCTTCCGTGTTTGTGTCTGTGTGCGTATGTGTGTATGTGTGCGTATGTTTGTGTTTGTACGTGTGTGTGTGTGTACGTATGTCTAGATGTGACGAGCATACAATAGATACATTTAAGCTACGATAGAGACAAAACAACATAAAATGCGTAAAAATTGCACTGAGACTATTCTTATATTCTCGGTGTTTAACTGAAAAAATAAACCTGACAGACGAATCCTTGTCAATCCGGATACAGAAACGTTACCAAGAACGAGATTGGTGATAAGGTGTTATTTTCACTCGATGATTGTATCTATGTCTGTCTGTGTCTGTCTGTGTGCTGTCTGTCTGTCTGTGTGCCGTCCCTCTGTCTGACTGATTGCCTGTCTGTAAAATATTGTAAAAAAAATCTACTAAGTGGTTTAAGTGACCTGTGACTATGACATTTTCACCTGCGTGTCTGCCTTGTGTAGAGTAAACTGCACGTCACTGTATGGACTCTTGGCGTGATAAGTGACCAGAGAAACACCCACGTCGGAGTAGTGCAGTCAGGCAGGGTAACTCTTTGAGGACGATGGTACAAGGTGTAACTCTCTGAAAACTATAATATAATCTTTTATTCATAATCAGTTTAACCATTGTCCTTAGAGAAGAATAATCTGCAATTTCTCTCTCTTTATAAATAATATGTAGACGCTGCTTCAGAATTTGCAGCCAAAATATAAACTTAAAATTCAAATATTATTGTTAAACCGACTTGATCAAAATCTAGGATAAATCAGTTTTTTTTTTGTCTAATTAAAAATTCATATTGATTTCTTAATATCAGTCAATCTATCGTTATATTAAGTCAAGTTTGGCCAATGTTGTTATGCTTTGTTGTGATGTGCAGTACGTGGTAGCGGGCCTTTACACACACCGGGGGCGGAACATCATAACACACGTCATTATTTTATCAGCCAATAAAGTTACTCGTCAGAGGTGGTCACGTGACGTAACAAAGTCTGTGTTGTAAGGGTGGGAACATTCCACTCTCTCCTTCACATCTGGTTCATATTTTCTCCAACAATATCAAGTGATTTTTTTTTCCTATGTCGGTCACTACTACGGTGAGTGGTCAAATGGGTCCCAGTCCAAACAGGCCCCACCGTAAACTAACATAAGCAAGAGTTCTAACAGGCCCCACCGTAGCCTAGCATCAGTAACAGTCCTAACAGACCCTAACGTAACCTAGCATCAGTAACAGACCCTAACGTAACCTAGCATCAGTAACAGACCCTAACGTAACCTAGCATCAGTAACAGACCCTAACGTAACCTAGCATCAGTAGCATCAGTAACAGACCCTAACGTAACCTAGCATCAGTAACAGACCCTAACGTAACCTAGCATCAGTAACAGACCCTAACGTAACC
Source organism: Homarus americanus (assembly GCF_018991925.1). NCBI lineage: Eukaryota > Metazoa > Arthropoda > Malacostraca > Decapoda > Nephropidae > Homarus > Homarus americanus. The sequence goes on along the minus strand of NW_024741901.1, from coordinate 20,737,407 downwards.
TAGCATCAGTAACAGACCTAACGTAACCTAGCATCAGTAACAGACCCTAACGTAACCTAGCATCAGTAACAGACCCTAACGTAACCTAGCATCAGTAACAGACCCTAACGTAATCAGTAACAGACCTAGCATCAGTAACAGACCCTAACGTAACCTAGCATCAGTAACAGTCCTAACAGACCCCAGTGTAACCTACTATCATAAACACCAGTGGTAATGGGCCCCAAGCTTACCTAATATGTTTGTTATGGTAAGTTCTGCACCACTGAGCGTAAACAACAACCTGAGAACAAAGTGACTATGTCTGAACGACTAAAAAAAAATGAAATTCTGTTTTAATCTTAGAAATATTGTTGATAACCGGTTGACGAGATCTATGTGTGTGTGTGTGTGTGTGTGTGCCACGAGGAATAGGTGGGACTGTGTTGAGGATAAAGAGCAACGCTAACACTCCATTGCTTTCGTGGTCTAGAAAAGGTCGAGAGAATTTGTACGTCCACGAGAAGAGTTGTGAAAAAATAAACAAATAAATACGAATGTTAAAAAAATAGAAAAAAAAATATAAGAAAATGAAGTATAAACGATGATAATAAAACCTAAAATAAATGGGAACATCGCCAGGCCATAACGTGTGGCGCTGTGAGGGAGGCATAATATTTATATTTCACACTTGGTTACATCATAAGCCTGTAGTTACATTAATCGCTTCATATACACATACCACAGATACATGTTTCTGAAGTATATCCCATTATCATAAATCACACTAAACTGAGCTATATAAAGAAATAAATTTCACAACGAATTCACCTCCAACGACACGGAGCAGATATTCAAATTTTCTCAAGCACAGGAAACCAGAAATATCCGCTTATATTTACTAACAGGTTCTGAGAAAGCTTTTAAAAAATATCTCGACACAATATAAACTAAAACCATATAACACATCAATAAAGTTCATTACACTTGAATGAATATCAATAATCCCGTTCCAAAACTGGGTAGAATTATTTGAAGTAATAGAGCACAAGTATTGAGTCACTTTCGTTTAGTTCTGATAGCCTCAATAACATCTCTATTTTCAGCAACGTGTAATTTAATGTTAGACTTTAATACTCCGTTTATTTTTTACTCACGGAAGTAATAATAATTATGAGGGCAATAATTGACGTCTTTGCGTTTGTTTACATTACAGAGGCGGTTGTAAATGATCGCGTTCGTGTTTCACGAATTTGTCTTAATTAATGATAATTATGTCGTTAGTGAGCCATGAATCCGGTATTTAAAACTTATCTGTAATATTTTAAGTTCACTATTTTATTTTGAATGTGTTTTTTAACGTTTTTTCCTCGTCATTGAGTAAGTAATTCAAACTAAATATTATATATATCCCGAGCTTATACTGTATTGCTTTTGTTCTTGAACAATGAATCCGTTTATTGTAAATATACAAGTATTTTTTGCTATTCTGTAACGTATATTTTTCCGGGTAGTTTTGTCCATTAATAGTCAGGTAAAATAATAAATATATCATAGTTACGTCATATATTAGTGATCCGAAGTGCCGGCTCATCAATACATACCTGTCCACTTGTGGGATTTCCTGCTATCGGTAGTCACCGATACAGTCATAGGTTGTTATATTACCGATGCACTCATATACTGGAAGCGACAGTGAGGGAGAGGGGGGATGAAGAGTGAGGGGGCAAGAGTAGAACGAATGTAAAGGTGAATGAAGGAAAGGGAGTGATGGAGAATGAGAATGGGGAGGAGAGAGTATAGGAAAAGAAATAAGATGTTATATTTAAGGTGAGATCCTGTCTGTTTGATGAATGAAAGTGATATAATAATAATAATAATAATAATAATAATAATAATAATAATAATAATAATAATAATAATAATAATACCAGTAATAATAAAACTTAAGTAATTCACATGAGTACAGTAACGCATAGTGACAAGTTACGTTGTATACACCTGTAAACCTGTACTGTATATGTATATTGTTCGTATACCTGTACTGTATATGAATACATGGTGACCCAATGTGAACTTATATTGATGATATAAATGGATGTCTATCTATCTATCTATCTATCTAATTTACTGTGTGTGTGTGTGTGTGTGTGTGTGTGTGTGTGTGTGTGTATGTGTGTGTGTGTGTGTGTGTGTGTTTTAGGTGGGAGTCAAGCCAATATACGTCGTACACACAACCTTGAACATCCACTCTCATCCATCCCAGTGAGTGTTCTTTACCAGAGACCACAACCACCACCACCTGCCATGACCATCACCTACCATTACCATTTGCCACTACCACCACCAGCAACGGATGGAGGAGAGGGGGGTAGTAGTATGAAGTAATAAGAATTGTTTGTGGATGACCGACTTGGCTCTGAACACCTCATCAAGGCCACGTTCCACACCCTCCCCCTCTCCTCCTTACCCACCCCCCTTCACCCCCTCCCCTTCCTTACTAAGACCAAGTTCCAACATCCTTTTTCCTCCAACCCCCCTTGTCCCTATCCTCCCCTACACTCTCCACCTTGCTCCCTTACTTCTCCTCCTTAAACCCCCAACCATAGCAGAACCCCCCTTCCTCTCCCGCCCCCCAGTTTCTCTTTCCTCCCTCCTCCTTTCACCTACCTTCTCCACCCCTTCTATCCCCATCAGCTAACACTAACCTAACCTAACACACTCAACACTAAGCTAACACTGTTAACCTTAACACAGCACTAATACTAAGCTAACACTAAGCTAACCTAACAGCACTAACACTAAGCTAACACTAAGCTAACCAAACCTCGAGCGAGAGACGTGACTATAGATGTGTCGGTGCAATTAGACTGGACACAAGATAAACTGCTGACTGAATTACTAGTCATGTCAGCTGTTAAATTATATCGCTGTTTGACTTACGGTGGGGAGTTACGGTGGTGAGTTACGGTGGTGAGTTATGGTGGTGAGTTACGGTGGTGAGTTACGGTGGTGAATTACGGTGGTGAGTTACGATGGTGAATTACGATGGTGAGTAACAATGATGACATCGTCCCCGAACGATAAAAGAAAACGAGAGAGGAAAACTCACTTTAATTTTTTTCTTCATCTTTCCGGGAACACTAAAACAAACGCGGAAACCTTTAGCTTCTGAGGACAATGGATTACGCACTACCACTGACGACGATAATTTTACCTGTTGCCTCCTCAAGGACATTATGACATGCATTAAACCAGCTGCAAAGGTATATGAAACAATGCAGTATTAAACGTGTATTGAATGTGTATGAAACCTGTATAGAACGCGTATTAAGCCTGTATATAACGCGTATTAAGCTTGTATGGAACGTGTATTAAACTTGTATATAACGTGTATTAAGCCTGTATATAACGCGTATTCGGCCTGTATATATCGCGTATTAAGGCTGTATGGAACGCGCATTAAGCCGGTATAAAATGCGTATTAAACCCGAACAGAACGCGTATTAAACCTGTATACACTATGCATTAAGCCAGAATAAAAGGCATATTAAACCCGGACAGAACACGTAATAAGCCTGTATAGTACGCGAATTAAAACTGAATAAAACATGTGTGTGTTCATGACTCTTGATGGTAAATATTTGAACGTATATCACCGCCGAGGCTGTATGTACTGAGAGTCAATAACAAGGACTTCCAGAGAGAGAGAGAGAGAGAGAGAGAGAGAGAGAGAGAGAGAGAGAGAGAGAGAGTCTTCGCTATCACTTCCAGAAATTCTTAAAACAAATATGTCAAACTATCTCCATCAATCATCATTTCTCATTTCCCACTGTATTTTGTTAAGTAAATCACAGGACAGAAATAACTTGAATGCCGAGATGATAAAAAAAAGAGTAAAATAAATTCGTGTACTCTTCTTCATATTCTGAGTTTATATGATTAGTGATCATTAACCCTTTTGAGGATGATGGTTTCACCCTTTTGAGGATGATGGTATAACCCCTTTTGAGGATGATGGTTTAACCCGTTGAGGATGATGGTTTAACCCGTTGAGGATGATGGTTTAACCCTTTGAAGGATGATGGTTTAACCCTTTGAAGGATGATGGTATAACCCTTTGAAGGATGATGGTATAACCCCTTTTGAGGATGATGGTTTAACCCTTTTGAGGATGATGGTTTAACCCTTTGAGGATGATGATTTAACCCTTTGAGGATGATGGTTTAACCCTTTTGAGGATGATGGTTTAACCCTTTTGAGGATGATGGTTTAACCCTTTTGAGGATGATGGTATAACCTTTTTGATGATGTTTAGTCCCTTTGTTTAACTTGATGATGGTTTAACTTTAGAGATAATTTTGATGATGGTTTAACCCTTTTGAGGATGATGGTTTAACCCCATTTGAGGATGATGGTTTAACCCTTTGAGGATGATGGTTTAACCCTTTGAGGATAATGGTTTAACCCGTTGAGGATGATGGTTTAACCCTTTAGAGGATAATGGTATAACCCCTTTTGAGGATGATGGTTTAACTCTTTTGAGGGTGATGGTTTAACTCTTTTGAGGATGATGGTTTAACCCCTTTTGAGAATGGTATAACCCCTTTTGAGGATGATGGTTTAACCCTTTGAAGATGCTGATATAATCCTTTAAATGTGATACTTTATTCTTTTGAGGGAGACAGCATAAACCATCATCCTCAAAGGGTTAAACCATCATCCTCAAAGGGTTAAACCATCATCCTCAAAGGGTTAAACCATCATCCTCAACGGGTTAAACCATCATCATCAAAGGGTTAAACCATCATCCTCAAAGGATTAAACCATCATCCTCAACGGATTAAACCATCATCCTCAACGGATTAAACCATCATCCTCAGAAGGTTAAACCATCATCCTTAAAGGGTTAAACCATCATCCTCAAAGGGTTAAACCATCATCCTCAAAGGGTTAAACCATCATCCTCAACGGATTAAACCATCATCCTCAACGGATTAAACCATCATCCTCAAAGGGTTATACCATCATCCTCAAAAGGGTGAAACCATCATCCTCAACGGATTAAACCATCATCCTCAACGGATTAAACCATCATCCTCAACGGATTAAACCATCATCCTCAACGGATTAAACCATCATCCTCAAAGGGTTAAACCATCATCCTCAACAGATTAAACCATCATCCTCAACGGATTAAACCATCATCCTCAACGGATTAAACCATCATCCTCAAAGGGTTAAACCATCATCCTCAACGGATTAAACCATCATCCTCAACGGATTAAACCATCATCCTCAACGGATTAAACCATCATCGTCAACGGATTAAACCATCATCCTCAACGGATTAAACCATCATCCTCAAAGGGTTAAACCATCATCCTCAACGGATTAAACCATATCATCCTCAAATTCTGATTAAACCATCATCCTCAAAGGGTTAAACCATCATCCTCAACAGATTAAACCATCATCCTCAACGGATTAAACCATCATCCTCAACGGATTAAACCATCATCCTCAAAGGGTTAAACCATCATCCTCAACGGATTAAACCATCATCCTCAACGGATTAAACCATCATCCTCAACGGATTAAACCATCATCGTCAACGGATTAAACCATCATCCTCAACGGATTAAACCATCATCCTCAGAGGGTTAAACCATCATCAACAAAGGGTTAAACCATCATCCTCAAAGGGTTAAACCATCATCCTCAACGGATTAAACCATCATCCTCAAAGGGTTAAACCATCACCATCAAAGGGTTAAACCATCATCCTCAAAGGGTTAAACCATCATCCTAAATGGGTTAAACCATCATCCTCAAAGGGTTAAACCATCATCCTCAAAGGGTTAAACCATCATCCTAAATGGGTTAAACCATCAAGCAGATGGGGTAAACAGTCAGCTTTAAAATGTCAGCAGCACCATCCACATCGTTTCACCTTGTTTTTCATTAACTTTCGCCAGGTTAGAAAGTTAAGGTGTGCAGCCTCTTACCTGTTGCTTTCCTGGGCATCTGTACTGTAATATTTAACCTACATCTCTTAACACACTCTCTCCCTCTTTCTTTCTTTATCGCTCTTTCTCTCTCTGCCTTTCTTTCTTTTTATCTTTCTTTTTCTGTTTTTCTTTCTGTCATTTCATTTCTTTAAATTTTGTTCCTCTCTCTTCCTCTGTTTTTCACTCTCTGTCTCTTTCTATTTTATTAACTTTCTCATTCTCTGATTTATTCCTTTTTTTTCTCTCGTTCTCTGCTCTCCACACAGCTCTCTCTCTCTCTCTCTCTCTCTCTCTCTCTCTCTCATTTTCTTTTCTTACTTTCTCTTGCCTCTGTTCGTCTCTCTTTTTTCTATTTTCGAGTCAAACTTTTTTTTGTTATTAAACTCTCTCTCTGTCTGTCTGTCTGTCTGCCTGTCTGTCTGTCACTACCCAAGGTTTTTTACTTTAGAACGCAAAGGAAATTCATGATGTGTGTGTGTGTGCGTGTGTGTGTGTGTGTGTTGCGTGTGTGTTGCGTGTGTAATTTGTTTTATTGCACACATATTCCCCCAATATACAACAGGGTGTGTATAATGTCCAGAGATCTCAGGAGTGTGTATGTTTAACTCTGTATATGCGTGACGGCGTAAGATAACGTGACGGATGGGAGGGGGTGATAGAGGTGACGTAATCTCTGCTTCCCCCTCCCTTTCCGTCACACGTCACACGCAACATGACTGTGTGACGACATTGTGTAGTTAGCGTGTGTGGATATTGTACGGCTACCACTCTCACTCTTTAATCTGTCTGTCTGTCTGTCTGTGTATATCACTCTATCCTGTCTCTTTCTTTATCTATCTATCTATCGCAATCTATATCTATCTATCTAACGCAGTCTCTACCTAACTGTCTATCGCAGTCTTTATCTATTTGTCTATCGCAGTCTCTATCTATCTATATATCGCAGTCTCCATCTATCCATCCATCTATCTATCTATCCATCTTTCTTTGTGTCTGTCTATTTGTCTGTTTCTGTCTCTCTGTCTCTCCAGCCGGCCACGTCTCTCACTGGGTCTCACCCATACTACTTTCCCGTCAGTGGTGTTCTCCCTAAGGCTGACTTCTGGGTGCCTACTCTGTTCTTGCCGTTACTGCCTTCCACCTCGCATGCACGTACTTATTGACCGTCACACACTTATACATTGACCGTCACACACTTATACAATGACCGTCACACACTTATACACTGACCGTCACACACTTATACATTGACCGTCACACACTTATACATTGACCGTCACACACTTATACATTGACCGTCACACACTTATATAGTATTGACCGTCACGCACTACCAAGAATAAACTCCACTGCCTTCCACCGTAACACATTTATTTTGGTGACATAAACCTAAACACCTGAACTATGTTACTTATCACCTGGAGATTAACCTAACCTAACCTAACCTAACCTAACCTGACCTAACCTAACCTAACCTGACCTAACCTGACCTAACCTAACCTAACCTAACCTAACCTAACCTGACCTGACCTGACCTGACCTAACCTGACCTAACCTAACCTAACCAGCTTCCCTCTAGTACGGCCTTAACACTTCCCGATATTAAAAGTGACGAGTCAAGCGATACGAGGCAGTGATGAGAGCGAGACAGTGTAAACCTAAACAAAAACAAACAAAAGGAAACAAAAAGCAAACGAAAGTAAACAAAACAAACAGAAGTAAACAAAAGTAAAAAAATAAACAAACAAAAGTAAACAAAAAACAAAGGTAAAAAATAACCATAAACAAACAAAAGTAAAAAAAAAACACAATGCCCCATTTTTATAAGACTTTATATACGAGTTATAGTACTTAAGGTATAATTATCCCACACACACGTAATGTAATCGACACATGGTGGTCATTCTACACACACAAACACATACGATCAGTAGGAACGACTCAATATTAATGGCGGGTAAGTAAATATTACAAGTGAAGGCTGGAGACACCAATCACCCTGAGGGAGTGACACTCTACCTGTTATCATGACCAGGTGTCCACTTTCTACCTGTGAGAGAGAGAGAGAGAGAGAGAGAGAGAGAGAGAGAAACGATAAGAAAGGCAAGGAGAAGGAGATAGACATATACGATAAGAAATGAGAAGAGAGACAGATAAACAAACATAAATGATAAGAAATGGAGAGAGAGAGAGAGAGAGAGAGAGAGAACGATAAGAAGACAAAAGAGAAAAACGAAACCTGTGTGTGAGAGAGAGAGAGAGAGAGAGAGAGAGAGAGAGAGAGAGAGAGAGAGAGAGAGAGAGAGAGAGAGAGATAAACAATAAAAGAGACAAAATAATTGGAAAGAGAGAGGGAGATAATATTCTACTCAATTACGATACAGCTCACCGGGTATGCGGATGTGGTGACGGCTGTACTGCCCCACCTCCTTCACCAGGTCACTTCACCACAGGTCATATACAGGTGTCACGGCTCCCTCACCAGGTCACCTCACCACAGGTCATATACAGGTGTCACGGCTCCCTCACCAGGTCACCTCACCACAGGTCATATACAGGTGATTATGAGGATGTGAGGGAGAGGTCAGGTCAGGTCAGGTTAGGTCAATTATCAAGACTGGTACCCTGTTGTCATTGTACACCAACTGACTACAGGTATCCATATCCAAAATGCCGTCGCCTGATTGGCTAATAGACTAACCAGTTGTGAGACGAGTCGCTACCACAAAAAGAAACATGGCGCACGAGATGGAATTTTATTTGAATTAACAATACAAACAAACCCGTTTATTATCCACTCGTGTGCCTTAAATGACGTGACTGTGAATCTTCTCTCAATTGGTTAACTAATCAGCCAATCAGATGCTATCGGTCCGGAAATGAGGACATGCATATCTATTATCTATTGTATTATTTTTTTATTTAAATGACAAGGTACCAGTAAAAGTCTTGCCGGCCTTGATGACTGTAAGGAAAAACACGTTTTATTTTTTTATTTTTTAACTAATTACTATTTACTATACTTGTTTAATGAAGGAAAATAGCGAATATATTATGACTGAAGAGATTAATGTGAAGACTATTCCCTACTTTATTTCATCTTTATATTAACCCGACTTTTACTAACACAACCTAACCTAACCTGACCTGACCTGACCCCACTTTTACTAACATGTGAACTAATCGAACCTACTCTAACCTCACTTTAGTAACATAATGTGAACTAATCTACATTAACACTAATCTAACCTACTTCAAACCTAGCCTAATCTAATACTCTAACCTAATATAATTTAACAACACGAACCTAACATAACATAATTCTCACCTCACCTAACCTAATCTAATCTAATCTAATCTAACCTAACCTAACCTAATCCAATCTAACAACTTTGCCTAATTCTAACCAAACCTAATCTAACTTAACCTAACCTAACCTAACCTAACCTAACCTAACCTAACCTAACCTAACCTAACCTAACCTAACTTAACCTAACCTAACCCCTCCTAGTAGCGTTAGGGTGTTTAACCTTCTAGGGTATACTCAAGGAAAATAAACTGGGGGGCGAATCTTCATGTGTCCCAAATTTGAGGATGGTGGTTGAATAATCTCTCAACATTATGTAATTAAACCAAATCAAGAGTTAAACCATTATCCTCAAGGGGTTAAACCATAGTGTACCTGCTAATAGACGTGTGAATTTCTAGATCACGAAATTGATTTTTTTTTCCTACTGTGTAAGAAGCCTGACACACACACACACACACACACACACACACACACACACACACACACACACACACACACACACTCGTGGTCTAAATGTATATATAATAACGAATAAAAAAAATTGAACGGGAGAATATGAAAAAAAAAATGATACTGTATAATGAAAAATAAAGAATAATATAAAAATAAGTAAGAGCGGAAAGGCGTGAGTGAGTAAGAGTGTGAAGGTTAATAATGAGTGGGAGGAGGTTGCCTACGGGAGTTAGAGAGACCTGGAGATATGAGGAGGCGCCCGCAGAGAGACAAGGAGACATTCATCGAGAACCAGACACACTTGGAGATACCCACAGAGACATAGAGACCCGGAGATACCCACAGAGAGACATAGAGACCAGGAGACACCAGCAAAGAGACCTAGAGTCACCCACAGAGACCTGGAGACACCCGCAAAGAAACAGAAACCTAGAGACACCTATTGAAAGACCTGGAGACGACCACAGAGAGACACAAAGACCTGGAGACGACCACAGAGACCTGGAGACGGCCGTAGAAAGACACAAGACACTTGGAGACACCCGCACAGAAGCAGAAAGACCTGGAGACATCAAATGAGAGACCTGGAGAAACCTACTGAGAGACCTGGAGACGGCCACACAGAGACCTAGGGTTGCCCAATAAGAGACCCCGCCCCACACCTCAGGGTCACTCGTTAGGCTTCTCCCAGTCTGAGTGAACAATGGGTGAAACTAACATAATGAGCAGGTGAGTCAAGGTGGTGGTGGTGAAGGAGGAGAAGAAGGGAGGAGGAGACGGGAGGAGGAGAAGGGGAGGAGGAGAAGGAGAAAGTAGGAGAAGAAGGGAGGAGGAGAAGAAGGAGGAGGAGAAGGGGAGGAGGAGAAAGGAGGAGAAGAAGGAGGAGAAGGAGAAGAAGAAGGAGGAGAAAAAGGAGGAGGAGAAGAAGAAGGAAGAAGGAGGAGAAGGAGAAGAAGAAGGAGGAGAAAAAGGAGGAGGAGAAGAAGAAGGAAGAAGGAGGAGAAGGAGAAGAAGAAGGAGGAGGAGGAGAAGAAGGAGAAGAAGAAGGAAGAAGAGAAGGATAAGAAGAAGGAAGAAGAGAAGGAAGAAGGAGGAGAAGGAACGAGGAGAATTAGGAGGAAAGGAAGGAGGAGGAAGAGAAGAAGAATAAAGGAGGAGAAAGAAGAAAGAAGAATAAAGAAGAAGAAAGAAGAATAAAGAAAGAAGAATAAAGGAGAAAAAAGAGGAGGAGAAGAAGAAAGAAGAAAGGAAAAGAGGAGATGAAAGGAGAAGAAGAAAGAAGAAAGAAGGAGAAGAAGAAGATTAAAAGAAGAAAAGAAGAAGAAGAAGCCAAAGATTCGCCAAAAGGTCTAACAAAATCATACACACAATTTAAGCTCTTAACTAGTATTCATAATTACCTATATTATTATTATTATTATTATTATTGAAAACTCGTGCATGTATGTATGTCCTCTTTACACACACACACGTTCCTTCAGTATGTAAACATTGCTTTATTTCCGCTATGTCTTAAGGCAAAGGAAGGAAGGCTAACCGCTCTCTCTCTCTCTCTATATATACATATATATTTTTTCCTTCTTTTCCCTCCCCCCTCAACCCTCCCCCCCTTCCTCCACCACAAGGTCTGGCTGGGTCTCTCTCCATTACACTTTCCACCATCTTCATCACAATTTACTCCTCGTTTCTTATACTTCCTGGTAATTCCTTCTTTAACCTTCTTTTTGTGAGTCACCCATTACCCAACATCGGCCTCTACTGACCTGACTGAGTGTGTATCTACCGCGCGTGAGGGAGTCTTGACTGACTGACTTCCAACTATTGTCATGGCTTGATTTTGTTGAGTCTATCTATCTATCTATCTATCTATATATATATATATATATATATATATATATATATATATATATATATATATATATATATATATATATATCTATCTATCTATCTATATCTGTCTCTCAGTCTATCTATCTATCTATATCTGTCTCTCAGTCTATCTATCTATCTATATCTGTCTCTCAGTCTATCTATCTATCTATATCTGTCTCTCAGTCTATCTATCTATCTATATCTGTCTCTCAGTCTATCTATCTATCTATATCTGTCTCTCAGTCTATCTATCTATCTATATCTGTCTCACAGTCTATCTATCTATCTATATCTGTCTCTCAGTCTATCTATCTATCTATATATCTGTCTCAGTATATTTATCTATCTACCTGTTTACTTATCTCTATATCTATCAATCAGCTAAACACTTAGTGAACACCTTTGCAACATAATGATTTAACCAGATGGAGGCTGAGTGATGCAAGAGCAACAATGTGAGCCAAGGGGTGATGCACAGTGTTGGCAGTAGTAGTTGTTACTACAGTGTTATTATTGTTATTGTTATTGTTGTTATTGTTATTGTTGTTATTATTATTGTTATTGTTGTTATTGCTATTGCTGTTATTATTATTATTATTATTATTATTATTATTATTATTATTATTATTAGTTATTGTTATTGTTGTTGTTGTTAGTATTTTTGTTAGTTAATATTGTTATTATTTATTATTAGTTATTGTTATTGTTATTGTTGTTATTGCTATTGCTGTTATTATTATTATTATTATTATTATTATTAGTTATTGTTATTGTTGTTGTTGTTAGTATTTTTGTTAGTTAATATTGTTATTGTTATTATTATTATTATTATTATTATTATTATTGTTTTGTTGGTTTTTATTCTTATTGTTAGTTATTAATATATTGTTATTATTATTATTGTTGTTGTTGTTGTTATTAGGTCATGAAGCCTGTGTGTATAAGTAGGTCATGAAGCCTGTGTGTATAAGTAGGTCATGAAGCCTGTGTGTATAAGTAGGTCATGAAGCCTGTGTGTATAAGTAGGTCATGAAGCCTGTGTGTATAAGTAGGTCATGAAGCCTGTGTGTGTAAGTAGGTCATGAAGCCTGTGTGTGTGTGTAGGTCATGAAGCCTGTGTGTATAAGTACGGCATGAAGCCTCTGTATAAGTAGGGCATGAAGCCTCTGTATAAGTAGGTCATAAAGCCTCTGTATAAGTAGGTCATAAAGCCTCTGTGTATAAGTAGTTCACAGTCTATTTGTATAAGTAGGTCATGAAGCCTCTAAATGCCAGTGGGAGGTGAAGCCTCTAAATGCCAGTGGGAGGTGAAGCCTGGGAGTGCCAGTGGGCGTTGAAGCCTGGGAGTGCCAGTGGGCGGTGAGCCCAGGAGTGCCAGTGGGCGGTGAAGCCTGGAGTGCCAGTGGGCGGTGAAGCCAGGAGTGCCAGTGGGAGGTGAAACCGGAGTGCCAGTGGGAGGTGAAACCTGGGAGTGCCAGTGGTCGTTGAAGCCTGGGAGTGCCAATGGGCGGTGAAGCCAGGAGTGCCAGTGGGCGGTGAAGCCTGGGAGTGCCAGTGGGCGGTGAAGCCTTGGAGTGCCAGTGGGATGAAACTTGGGAGTGCCAGTGGGTGGTGAAGCTTGGGAGTGCCAGTGGGAGATGAAGCTTGGGAGTGCCAGTGGGTGGTGAAGCTTGGGAGTGCCAGTGGGTGGTGAAGCTTGGGAGTGCCAGTGGGCGGTGAAGCTTGGGAGTGCCAGTGGGCGGTGAAGCCTGGGAGTGCCAACGGGCGGTGAAGCCTGACAGTGCCAGCGGGCCAGATCGTCACTTTCTTTCTTAGGTGGGTGAGAGGGGCGGTGGTGCGGGCGGAGGAGAGAGTTAGTGAAGCTCTGGACTTGGTGACGGGAGGTGTTGTGTCAGCGGCGCTGTGCTCCCCGTTACAACCTCCTCTTATCATGGTTCTTGGTGCTCGCCCACACCTGCGGACTGGCGGCTGGACACAGTAAGCTGCGGACACTACACTGTGGACACAGACGGAACAAACTCCGCAACTGTTGTCGCCGCAAACATGGTAAGTGAAACGAAGCTGGCCGAGCCTCACCTACTTGCGGGAGGTGCGGCAGAAGGAGGTGCGTGTTAGGCGGCCACAGGACAGTGTGTGGTGCCTCTGCTTCCTGCTTCCTGAGTTCCTTAGGCTCGGGCCGGCGAGGTCAGGAGTGCCTGAGCGGGGGCGCGATTGGCTGGGCGGTGCGACCTTCCGAACGACCAGCCATGATGTCCTTGCGCTGCTCGACCGAAGTGTTAAATCCTGGCGAGGACCAACAATTCCCGCAGTCTGACTTCAACTGGGCGCGTGTGGCGAACAACGTCGCCAGGATAACATAAAAGTGAGTTGACCCAAATATCCGATACTCCGCGACTCTATGTATCTGTGTAGTGAACTCTTGGTGTACCCGCTGTGTTGTGCTCCTCCTGGATGTATACCCACAAGTGTAGTTACTGTACAGTGGACTATCGTCGTGTTAAATGTATCCATACATGAAGTAATATTGTCGTGTAGTGTCGTATAGTGTTGTGTGGTGTTGTGTTGGACGAGTTTCCCCCCTAACGAGTGGTGAGTCCAGGTGGGTGGTGTACACTTTCTCACGCGGATGTAGAGTTGTCACACATCTGCCTCTAGTCCTCCCCAACCCCACACACACTCCAGCTCTCCTCCTCACCCAAAACAGAAGTAACACACCCTCTACCTTCCGACATGGTGTGAATCAATAACGTGTGGTGATAGCATACTAAAGCCCTGGGCCACGTGAGAATAGAAATCGACGTGTAGGATTGAATTCTTTTAGGGATGAAAACCTTGAAGTTTATAGCTGAAATCAGTTTTTTTTACTTCTAGTTGAAGCCATCGTCCTCGAAGGGTTAAATATGTTGAAAATATATGAAAAATACCAGAGAAAATTTTTACATTACGACATGCAGTGTGAGGGGAAGGAGTGAAGGAGAGTGTAGTGAGAGGAACAACAGACAGTGGGCATGTAAACGTTGTCTTAAAGCATTCATTGTCTTATTCCTACCGTCTCTTTGCTGTCTCTCCACATCTGTCTCTTTCTCTTTCCTCGTCCACACACACACACACACACACACACACACACACACACACACACACCACTTCGCCACTAGTAAACAACAACAAGTCTTCATTAGTGTTAAAAACAAAACCAGAAAGAAAAGAAAAGAATCAGTTTACTGAATCAGTTGAAGTACAGTGAATTAAACCCACATAAAACCTACCTTTTTATAGCATATTTCAAGGATAGGTTAGGTTACGCTAGGTTAGATTAGGATCGGGTAGGTTAGGGCTCTGTAGGTCCAGTTTAGTCCAGACGACTTCCGCGTTCATTCTTACCTGCCCAGGTGACCCTTGCCGTGCCCTCCCCACACTCTCTCCCTCCTCACTTTCCCATACTCACCCACCACCCTCCCTCCCTCCCTCGTTCGTTCGTTCGTTCATCCACCCTCCTCCTCCGTCCCCACCCTCCCTCCCCCTTCCCTCACCCACCCACCCACCCACCCTCCCTCCTCGCTCACCCACCTTCCTCGCTCACCCACCCATCCTCGCTCACCCCCCTCCCTCACCCCCTCCCTTGCTCACCCACCCTTCCTCGCTCACCCCACCCATCCTCGCTCACCCCCCTCCTCGCTCGCTCTGCTCGCCCACCATCCTCGCTCACCCACCCTTCCTCGCTCACCCCTTCCCTCACCCACCCTCCTCGCTCGCTCCCATATTCACCTACCCACCCTCCTCGCTCGCTCCCCACCCACACCCATCCTCGCTCACCCCCTTCCCTCATCCCACCCTCCCTCCTCCCGCTCCCATATTCACCTACCCCACCTCCCTCCCTCCCTCGCTCGCTCACCCACCCATCCTCGCTCCCCTCCCTCACCCCACCCTCCCCTCGCTCACTCCTCCCATATTCACCTACCCACCCTCCCTCCTCGCTCACCCACCATCCTCACTCACCCCTCCCTCCACCCACCCTCCCTCCCTTGCTCACCCCCCCTCCCCACCCACCCTCCCTCCCTTGCTCACCCACCTTCCTCGCTCACCCACCCTTCCTCGCTCCCCTCCTCACCCACCCTCCCCCCTTGCTCACCCACCCATCCTCGCTCACCCACCCATCCTCGCTCACCCTCCCTCACCCCTCTCCCTCGCTCTTATTCACCTACCCCTCCACCCTCGCTCGTTCACGTTCACCCACCTTTGCATAGATCCCACCCTTACTCGTTTGCGAGGCGAGGATGCTGACCATTACACCACAGGTCACAACACACACACACACACACACACACACACACACACACACACACACCTGAGATCCCTAGCCTGAGAATTGCTGTTCGACACCACAACCGCATCCAGCCCATACGTGCACGAAGATCGCTATAAGAACAGCCCAGTCCCAACCATTGTAAAATTATCAATAACTTGTAAACCAGTGTATTCACTCCCAGTAAACACTACTCCTTTTGTCACTATGTTGAAATGCACTGTAGTTTGAGCTTTCCCCATCTAGTTATTATATATCTTATTTGTGTCACTTATGTTACTTGTATATTATTTGTAATTCGAAACCCATTCCCAAATATGTAACTGTATATTTACAGCCTTCTGGCTGCCAAGCTCTTCAATAAACCGTTAATTATTATTATTATTATTACACACACACACACACACACACACACACACACACACACACACACACACACACACTCCCACACCCACACACTCCCCACCCACCCCCCCCCACACACACTCCCACGCTCTAATTACTTGTTGTGAGAGTCAATTATCAGTCTCACTTTCATTTGCATACCTCAATTAATTTTATAGTCAATTGAGAGCTGAAGGTTGCCGTCCCTCATGTTGTTGTTGTTGTGCTTCTTCTTTCTTTTTCTTCGTGTTATTCTTCTTCTACCTCTTCCTTCTTCTTTTTCTTCTTCTTCTATTATATTTCAATGACGTCACGCTTAAATGACGTCACACTCTAATACCATCACACATGAATGACGTCACGCTCGCATGACGTCACACAAATGGCGTCACACTTAAGAACATTAGATGACTCTTTTAAAAGTTCAAAAGATGAAAAAATAGTGTTTTTTAAATCATTATCTGCCTCCTCCTTTTCACCCCCATCCCGTCGCGGCTGTCACACGCTGCGTAACCAAAGACGTAACAGTAACACCGTCACCATTCATGTGGAAGATTAAGGTGACTGTGCCGTGATAAGAGATTCGAACCCAGAAGAAACAAAAAATCATTCTCTATAAGTGTGATGCAAGTTTTAAATTCCATTCAATGACAACTATTATTAAATTTTTTTTGTATATAGTGATGGTAACATTCATATGAGAGACAAAACAGAGAGAGAGAGAGAGAGAGAGAGAGAGAGAGAGAGAGAGGTCAATTCTCTCGCTTGATCTGCTCCAAAGCTCCGAAACATGAGTCGACACGGTCTAGCTTCACGGTTCATTAGAGGTTCACACAGTTTCGAGCCTATCAAGTTCCGGAGTATGTTAGTGTAGGACCTGTATATCTGTCTGTCTGTCTGTCTGTCTCTTATACACAACACAGTATCAATAAAACATAACATGACTTTGTGATATATAAAGAGAATAAACTAATTATTAAATGTTATGGTAATTAAAACAGACAGATATATTAGGGTGTTGTGTTAAGTTAGATTAAGACGCCTCCCTGACTGTCCTGACTAATAGATGTATTAAGTTTTTTACTGCGAGGGACTTATTTATTCATTCTAACTCCTGGGTTGATTTGAATTAGTTATTTATTTAATCCAATTAGTGTTTTTGTGTGTGTATGGATCTCGATGGTTGAAGGTCATCCGGTTACTGTGCTACTGGTCTCTTCACACTGTTGTTTGTTATACGTAGTGGTGTGAGTATACATACATACATACATACATACATACATACATACATACATACACACAAATACACGCACATGCTTACACACACACACACACACAATCGTACTATCAGGGAGGAATCAGCTGGAAAAAATGATAGAGATAGTTACACAATAGTAAGGACGTTTCATTCTACTGTTACTTACACACACACACACACACACACACACACACACACACACACACACCTACTTTAGTTTATGATGTACGAGTGTAAATACATATAATAATAAACTTAACCTCATGAGAATCAAAATACTGTACCAGTGTGGAGGACCATACATACATACATACATACATATCACATACATACATACATATCCACACACATACATACATCATACATACATTCACCCTGATATATCCTTGAATGACTTTAAATATCCACTCACATTCACCCTACCCCGACCTCCCACGACCAACCGACCTCAATTAAGCATTAACATAAAACTCCATCAGCAGAACTAGTCCACACTCGAAAGGTATCTTGCTATGGGGAGTGTTAATGTGTCTTGTGAATATCAAATCAGTCTGTCTGTATTTGCTCAAGTTATCGTGCGGACATGAAAGGGGGGGGGGGTGTTTGTGATGGATGGAGACGCAGGGAACATGAATTCATACTACCCTGCGACCTTGTGGTTGTAGTGTGTATGGCTGATGTTTTGGTGTCTCTTATGGTGATTGATGATGACTGATGTGTGGTGACTAATGTTGACTGGTGATGGGTGGTGACTGTGATGGTGGCTGGTGGTGACTGATGTACGCTCAATTCCTGGTGTGTGTGTGTGTGTGGTGATGAGTGACCCGGAACTAGCGTGAACCTCAACACTCCAGCACAGCCTTATTAGACCAAACCAGGATATGGAGCAGCGAACTTTACCTGACCACGAGGAGGAGGAGGAGGGCGAAAGAAGAAGAGAATGAAAAAAAAAGAGAAGAATATGAAAGAAGGATACGAGGATGAAGGAAGAAAAGGGGGAGAAGAGAATGAAGAAAGAGGAACAAAAGAATGAAGAGAGAATAAGAATAAGAAAGAAGGATAAGAGAACAAATGAAAAAAAGAATGAAGAAAGACGGGGGAGCGAGGGTGAAGAAAGACGGGGAAGAAGAGACATTAATGAAAAGAGAACGAAGAAGATAGAAAGATAACAATGAAGAGTCACTGTCCAGCTGAGATACAAATATAGGTGCGGTGACTCCCTTCCCTGGGGCGAACTGGCTGTGTGTATGTCTGGCAGTTCTGGCTGTTTAAGTGTCTGGTTGGCAATGTGGCTGAATATCTGAGTGTGTGGTTGTTTGTGTGGTTGAGTGTTTGACTGTCTATCTGGCTGGCTGGCTCTCCGTCTGTCTGTCTGGCATCACGGGCACCCAGAAACAATGGCCGAGGGAGTTACGAGTCAGAACTGTAACAAGAAGCCTGTGTCCACTTGCCTTCAGGCGCCTCGTGACATCCGCCTGCGTGGGTGAGAGGGGCAGGGCAGCACACCCTGCCTCCTCTCCCGGTCTTTTACCTCACCTGTGTGCCGTACATGAGGAAGTCAACGCCCAAATGTTGTTCTGGTACGACACTCCTGTTGATTAAAAGAGTACGTTAGTTGTGGGGTACGATGTTTTGGTGCGATATTTAAATTTGTAAAAATATACAATGACAAAATTAATAAAGTACAACATCCATGCGCTCCTTTCCTCGTTGACGGATAAATTATGTCATTGATAAAAAAATGTGTAACGTAAAAGATAAAGGTATACGGGGAGGAATTTCTATAACGGTATAAAGATCAGAGCTTAGATACGACTTACCCAAGAATGAGATGACTGGCAACAAGCGATGTACGATAACAGTGTGAGACGACGAGAAAACAAAAGCCTGTCATAACATTCTAATATATGCAAAGGTGTAAAGTTGCGATAAGACAATGAAACGTCAAAAGCATCCAAACACGAGGGAGAGAGATGACCCTGATAAACCGAGGAAGGTGGAAGAACTAAAACGGAGAGTAAAGAAAATAAATCGAGGAAAAAAAGTAACGATAAGACACATTACTGGGAGAATACAAACAATGGCAAATAGTAAGTCGCTTTAACCAAGACTAAACCAAAATACCTCTTAAAAAATATATATTTCCATTACTGTCCTTAAATAATTAATCACGTGGAATTAAATATGAAAATTATCTCGCGGTTTTGTTCATATTTTAAGATATAAAAAACACCAGCGGAAGTTAATACGTTTTCTTGAAGGTCTCACACCCTCCCCCACCCACCCTCTCTCACCCCTTGCCTCCCCTACTCTCTCTCTCTCTCTCTCTCTCTCTCTCTCTCTCTCTCTCTCTCACACAATGAATCAACACGGATATAGGCGTGGAAGGCGTGGCGGAGCTTGGGTGTTTCGAAGTGTCGGGGGCGTGGCGGAGCTTGGAATGTGGTGTGGCGTGGGAGACCGGGTGCGTGGGTGGCGTGGCTAGACGTAATCTTGCCTAACTCGGAGACTGTGGGCGTAGGTGTCGTGGCATGGCGTAGGTGGCGTGGCATGGCATAGGTGACGTGGCATTCATGGCATAGGTGGCGTGGCGTGGCATTAGTGGCATATGTGACGTGGCATTAGTGGTATTAGTGGCATAGATGACTTGACATGGGTAGAGTGGCATTAGCTGCATAGGTTGCGTGGCATTAGCGGCATAGGTGGCGACATAGGTGGCGTGGCATTGGCGGCATAGGTGGCGTGGCATTAGTGGCATAGATGGCGTGGCATTAACGGTATAGATGGCGTGGCATTCGTGGCATAGGTGGCGTGGCATTAGCGGCATAGGTGGCGTAGCATTAGTGGCATGGGTGGCGTGGTATTAGTAGCATAGATGGCGTGGTCAGTCAAACCACAAGTGTCCCACGATTCGTAATGAGGGAGTCTCTCTCTCTCTCTCTCTCTCTCTCTCTCTCTCTCTCTCTCTACGTCGCCGACTCTCTCAAGCAATAAAGAAAACATAGAGCAAAAGAGATAGATATAGAGAGATATAGACAGACAATAAAGGAAACAAAACCTAAAGTAACCTAACAAAACCTAACCTAAACTAACCCCAGAAAATTTGAAAAAAGAGGTTTACAAGCACAAAGAATATATATATATTTATATGATATATATATATATATATAAGAATATATATATATATATATATATATATATATATATATATATATATATATATATATATATATATATATATATATATATATATATATATATATACTGTATATATATATATATACTGTATATATATATACAGTATATATGAATCTCGTTATTATTGCCCGCAGTGTACCTTGATGCCGGTCGTTTGTCTGACTGTCTTTATCGGTCATAAAAATATATAATATAGGTTTGAGGTTCGCGTAGTGAATGACCCGGGGTGATGTGTGTGTGTATGATGCTGTATGATGCTGCAGGAAGCTGTATGATGCTGTATGATGGCGTGTTTCCAAGCTCTATCTCATGGGTGTTTTACAACCTTTAATTCACCACGTAAGAATGTCTCAAGTGCTGCAGGAGATCTTGAAGGCTCACTCGCGCTTCATGTTCGTCCTTGAGGCCACATAAACTTGAATATAAATACACTGTCTATGTATTTCTTTGTCTTTTTTAAAATCTCTCGTAAAAGGTTGACGATTGATGATGATGAAAAATGGTTGAAATATTCCGGAATAAACGATTCTTTTTTTATAAGATTCCAGGAAGTGGGGATGAATAAACTTGAGTTGTTTTATGTCTTCGTAAAGGTTAATAGATGACGGAGGTAAAACGAAAAAATAAAAAATAAATAAAAAATAAAAATAAATTAAAATCTTTCCCCCCAAAATAATCGACTCTTCAACTTCTCAGGCTTTATAAAAGTTGTTCCAATTATTAAAAAAATAAAATAATATTATTGAAACACCTTATAAATGTGTTCTGTTAGTCGTAAATATCCTTTTGGGCGAAGAAGAAAAATGACGACTGAAGAAAGGCTATTGCGTGAGAAGTAAATGTTTATTATAATTTGGTATAGTTAATCCTTTAATAATATTTCATATTTGTTAACATATTTTGGCCTTGCTGGTAAAGACGGTCATGACGCTGAATCAATCACGTATAAAAAAAAAAATCTTTATATTCTCAACCTGTGGAGTTTACAAGCAAGGAACCTGTCATAACACATTCTGGATTATAGTGATTACTGGTGCCGAGTTTGATGTTTCTTTCATTATATAAAGTAGTACAAGTAGATGGACGCAGTATGATACATTTTACAACACACACACAAACAGAGAGAGAGCATAAGACGGTCAATGTTAAGAAATGACCACGAACACGCCTACGAAACCACAGAACGAGACGGCCAATGCTAGAAAATTACCTCGAACACGCCACCGAGATCACTGCCATTATCAGAAGACCCGACCAAGCAAGTCTAGCGTCGTCGAATTGCTTTAAGCGAAAATGATAATATCCAACAAATTTTCCCACTTTGTAAAAAAAAAAAAAAGTAGGTGAAGTTTTGTCTTTGTTGTGTGGAGTGTAATTATTAGTTAATGTTATGTTACACTTTGTTGGTGTCGGGATATTAAGATTTAGCGTCACTTCCGGTCTGATATTAAGAGCACTACGCCATCCGACCACATAACCCATCCTGCCATAGTTCCGGGGCTTCTAAAATACGCCTATAAATATAGCATAATGGATATCATTTATCTTCAAGTACCACCTGTGTGTGTGTGTGTGTGTGTGTGTTCGTGTGTTTTTCCGCCATTGCGTACTGATCTGCAAGGTGTGTCGTGTGCTGGGCGGTGGGTTAATTTACATAGTTCTTGTATGAGGCAGAGTCTAAGTTAGGTTGGCTGGATGACTTGAGGTTCATAGAATCATCATCTTCACCACAATCACCACCATTCACCACACTGTCACCACCCCTCACCACACTGTCACCACCCCTCACCACACAAGACACCTCATACATCACAACATAGTTAATTTAAATATACAGGGTGTCCATAAATGAATACCCTGTTTTAATCAAGGTAATCATTTGTAAACACCCTGTACATTTATCAGAGAGCCTTTAGGTTTATCCAGACGAATATTAAGACTCAAACTTGTTCCTATAATGTCAGGGACAGACTCAAGGCTCCATGACAGGGTTCCAGGGACAGACTCAAGGCTCCATGACAGGGTTCCAGGGACAGACTCAAGGCTCCATGACAGGGTTCCAGGGACAGACTCAAGGCTCCATGACAGGGTTCCATTGCCACAGCACAGAGGACAATAGTCTTTCCCTGCCTCATTGTCCCCCAAGGTGTCCGGGTTGGGTGTTGGTGCGGTGAGTCAAGAGTCCATCACACATGACTAACTCACTCGAATGCAATATTTTTTTTTTTTTCTTTTTTTTTTTACGGTGGCCTCTCTCTCTCCCTCTGTCTCTCTGCCTCTGTTTGGTTGTCTCTGTCTCTTTCTGTCTGTCTGTCTAGCTGTCTCCCTCCTTGTTTATGTGACAGCTAGAATCGTCTGGTACAGTACCCCCGCTCCCCTCCTTCCTAGTTCTCCTCGTTATAATACCATCATTAAAAATAACTTTCTTCTCACGTCTCCTCAGCATTGACCTTCTCCCGAGATGTCAAGATCACAACTTTGACCTTTTGCCTCTGACCCATTGTTGTTGTCCTTCAAGTGACCTGTGGTGTTGTTGCCTCCCCCACGACAAGGTCAAGTGCAATCATGGGGTATTGTGTGTGTGTGTGTGTGTGTGTGTGTTTAGCAATTATCATCTCTCTCTCTCTCTCTCTCTCTTAATATTTCCCCATAAAGAACAAGCATAAATGTAAACTTAAGTTATTTTTACATTACAAAACAAAAAGGTGTGACAATATCCGGTGTTTATATATATTACGACACACTACAACACTTGACAACCTAACCAAACCCAACCACAACCTAACCTAACCAAACCAAACCCAACCTAACCTAACCCAATCTAACCTAACCAAGCCCAACCTAACCAAACCCAACCCAACCTAACCTATCCTAACCTAACCTAACCTAACCTAACCTAACCAAGCCCAACCTAACCTAACCATATCTCTCCAACAGTCACCTCTCTTATTCCTTTGTCATCTTTCTCGTCCCTCTCACCCCTCTCACCCCTCTCATCCACACTTGTCACCTCTTTCCACCATACCATAACCCCCATTCCTCTCCCTCACCCCCCCACACCTCCCACGACACTCTCCAGCCCAGGGCCAAAATATATGACGTGTTAAATATATATATATAATCACGTCTTGCCTCGTCACTAAGGAACCGCAAACTGCTTCATGCAAAAAGGTGTGTGTGTGTGTGTGTGTGTGTGCGCTCTCTCTCTCTCTCTCTCTCTCTCTCTCTCTCTCTCTGGACACTGTGTTGACTTTATATATCTCTGTATCTCTCTGCCTGTCTGTTTCTGTCTCTCTTGCAGGGGTTGAGGAGAGGTTTGTTGACTCTTATCTCTCTCTTTTTGTCTCTGTCTCTCTTTCTCTCTCAACTCTTTATGAACAACTTTCAAGCAGTCAAAAGAGGCCATGAATGCTGACACGGCAGTATCACCCTTAATGTTTCGTGTCTGTAAGGTTTAGGTTGTCTCAAGGCCAAGGATGAGAGAGAGAGAGAGAGAGAGAGAGAGAGAGAGAGAGAGAGAGGGGGGGGGGAAGGATCAAGAGGTGTTTTTGTTGTTGTTATTGTTTTTTTTTAGTTATTGTTGTTGTTGTTGTTGAGGAAGTAATTGTCTACCGTTTCTTTTGTCTCTCTCTTTAGTGTCTATACTCTCCCGTACCTCACTATACACTGTTTTTGTTATTGTGTTGGTTTTCTTTTGTTTTTCGTGTGTTTTTGTTTTGTATTTTTTAGCTGTTTTTGTAGTTTTCGCCTTTTTTTATTGTATTATATTGTGAGTTTTCGTATTTTGCTGTGTGTGTGTGTGTGTGTTTGTATGTATTTTGCTGTGTATGTATGTATGTATGTGTGTATGTGTGTATGTATGTACGTATTTTGCTGTGTGTATGTATGTATGTATCGCGTTAAATCCTGTTAAATATCATGTTAAAGCCTGTTAAATATCCTGTTAAAAATCCCGCTAAAAATCTTGTTAAAAGTCACGTTTAAACCCCTTGTTAAAAATCTTGTTAAAAATCCTGTTAAAAATC
Organism: Homarus americanus; assembly: GCF_018991925.1. NCBI lineage: Eukaryota > Metazoa > Arthropoda > Malacostraca > Decapoda > Nephropidae > Homarus > Homarus americanus. The sequence goes on along the minus strand of NW_024741901.1, from coordinate 20,712,614 downwards.
TTGTTAAAAATCCTGTTAAATATCATGTTAAATCCCGTTAAATATATCTGTCGAGTTAGTTGCCCCAGATGAGTGAGTTCTCCCCTACAAGGCGGAGTTACGAGAAAAAATTCATCCTACGATATTTTAAGTGAATCAGGACAAAAGGAAAGGCTTCAGATTACGTGCTATCGTCCCCGTCTCACAATGCATCGTAACGTTTTGGGGCGATAAGTTTTCTTCCTATAATTTCTTCTTCTTCTGATTATTTTCCTTCTTGTTAGTCTTGTTGTCGCTGTTTCTTCTTATTCTTCTTCTTGCTTTTGAGGAATAATTAGCAACAGGTATCATTCATTACATAACAAATCACTTCCCTAGGGTAAAAATGATCAGATATCTCGCGGATCCGAAATCGCCATCACCACACAGCTTCAGACATTCACGTAATTAATAAAAAAAAAATAAAGTTAAATAAGAAAATGAATAAAAAAAAAATCATCCATCCATTTTTCTGATGCATAACTCATTCAATATTAAAATAAATACCATCTCTTTAGCTATATCTCGCCTGGATGCAAGCTTGAAGCCGTCACCACCACCACACAGCAGTTGGCGCCTCTCACACAGCTTGCGACACATCCACGATAGTTACACGACACAGTTTTCACGGAGAAGTTTGTAATAGTTGGTTACGTTGTTCACTCTCTTAGTACATTAGTTAATAGTTGTCTCTAATATACTCGTAATATTCGATAATTTGACTTATATTTACGAATAAATTAATGTAGGTCTTAAGTTCATATGAAGGTACAACTCCACTCACATTTAAATGGCAGGAGGAGGAGGAGGAGTAGGAGGGAGACAAGAAGAAGAGGAAGGGGGGAAAATGGAAGAAGAAAGGGGAGGGAGGAGGGAGACAGAAGAAAGGAAAGAGGAAGAAGGGGGAAGAAGAAAAGGGCAGGGGGAAGGAAGAAGAAAGGGGAAGGAGGGAAGAAAAAGAGGGAGGGGAAGGTGGTAGGGAGTGCTAGGTACGGGCCGCCACAAAACAATGGTGGATGTGACCTTGTTTATGCTTCAATACTTAGCTGAATCACCCCTCCATCTCTCTCTCTATCGTCTATCTGTAAACCAATCTATCTATCAATCTATTTATATATCAATCCGTTCATCTATTCGTCTATCTATCTATTTATTACTCGCTTTACAGGTGTCAACAAATCACACCTGGTTTGTTTTGTTTAGGTTGGCTTTGGTTAGCGTTAGGTTAGTATTGGTTAGATTAGTGAAGTTAGTTTACCATTAGGTTAGTTCACCATTTGGTTAGTTTACCGTTAGATTAGGTTAGCGTTAGGGTGATTAATTCTCCGGTAAAATAAGCAAGGTGGAACGAATCTTCAGATGATCAGAAACTTGCCCATAGTTTCACTCTGACTGGGGATCGAACCTAAGACTAGAGGGTTGTGAGACGCCTATATTGACGGACTATACACCACCAATTCTCTCTCTCACTCTGAGGAAATACCACCGTTAACACCCGGCCATGATTAGTATTCGTTTTTCATTCATTACCTTTCATGTAAGTTCATATTTATTCAATTTATTTCTATACATCTACAGTACTTTGTTTTTTACTATAGTAACTTGCACAGATTATATATAGTAAGTTGAGTGGAAAATATCTGGGAGGCTTTATAGAGAGATATGATTTTGTCGTATTTCTGCCAAGTAATGAAAAATAGCAATTTTAATCTGAAATCTGTTTCCATCCAGATTGAACAAAAATAATAATAATACGTTCAATTTCAATAGCAATTATCTCGTAATTAAATGTAGTGAGTTAATATATTTCTCAGACAATGACAATAAAGAAATTTAGTGGTTATAATGTAGTAATATTCCTACATTTTTTTCACGGAAAACTATCGACGTGTAAGATTGTAATGTCATATATATATATATATATATATATATATATATATATATATATATATATATATATATATATATATATATATATATATATATATATATATATATATATATATATGCATCGGTCTCGGATCTAGGAGGCGTGTTTATCTGTCTGTTCTTCACAATACAGGCTTTTATCACATCTTTCCGTGGCTAATATCCATGCGTCAGCTTCCTCACAATTTCAAACATTATTTCTTATTCAGGAGAAGCGAGGCTGAACACGACGCTGATGATATATATCATCGCACACATGGAGAGTCAGGAGATAAGAGATGGTACGAAGTATTACGGTGACACTTAGAGGTCATTTTTTCTTGCTTTTTTTCCGTTTTTGGGATTATTATTGTCGTCGACGAAAGAAGTTGTCACCCGTCTTACAGAAAACATGGATGATGAGTGCTGCTGGTTACCGGGGATAGTCCCGGAGGTTCCCGGAGGTTCCCGAAGGCCAGGAAACAAAGTTAAACCCGCCGAGGCTAATCACTGTTAAGGGAACCTTTGGACGCCTCAAGAAACCTGCGCATGAAGGTTCGATCTTCAAACATTGTTGAGAAGAATTACGCGGCAAAACTTCCTCGTTTGGTAAATTACTTTTAAACTGTTGTATAATGGTGTAAGGTCGCGCGTGTTTCACACTGACACATCACTTGTGAAAACAAAAGGCATGAAATAGGGTTTCCAGACGAGATAGTTCCCGGAAGATCCTCCCCCAGTCACGGCCAGAGGGCACCGTCACGACCATACAGGTGTGTCGTCACTTGTACCCACTCAAGGATACACGGGTACAACAGCTGCCTCCAGATGACCACTACACACAAAGACTCGGAACAGAATACAGAAACGACGACTTTTAAATCCCTAAATAAAGTCCACAACCGTCAGAAGCATTGGGAATATTTTAATTAGGCGAAGTCGAGTGTTGACTTCCGCGTCTATTGAAGAACAAAGACCCGTGTGTGACCTGCTGACATCCTGGACTAGACTGACCTGTCAAGACCCCCAAGACCTCCCTGAAAGGTCTTGGTCAAGTACCTCTAGCGAAAATCACAATGACCATCATCACACTACCTGGAGGCGCCATCACTGTAGCGTGATGAATGTCATTACAAAATCCTGAACGATGGAAAAAAAAAACCCTGACTAAAACCCGTGTAAGAGCAGGTTAGCCATGTCTATACCCGGGGAAAACCAAACCCGGCCACTGCCTCGCCCCTATCCTCACCCAGGTATTGGCTGGGTCACATACTAGCAGTTACCGTTTGGTCTCTTAACTAATATAAGTAACAAAGAGGTAGATACATATATACGCTTATATAGAATAACAAAAGAATATAATTATGAAGGCATTGATCTCATCTGTCACATCGCCTCTCTCCTGACTGGTCGAGACGTTCACCAAACCGACCAATCACAGTATTTTGTGTCATGTTGGTGTAATTAACTCACTGGAAATTACGTCAAATGTTCGAAAACCAGGAACTGATCAATTTGGGCAGATACACCCAGAGAGTGTTCAGAAAGTGTGGAGTTCTGTTCACAAGCATTAGCCCACAGCGTTCGAAAAGTGTTGGACATACAAAGAAGACTACGTAGAGAGTTCGAATTAATTTGAAGGTGATCTTAAATTTTCCAAAGCGTTCGTAATGTTTACAACTGACCTGACTTAAAAAAAATTCCCAAAACGTTCAGAAAGTTTGAAATCGATCATCACTATTCTATAATGGGCTAATGAAGGTAAGTCTGGGTAAGTTACCTTCCTTTCACTTTTGACGTGTCCTGGTACAGGTAACTAGTGCCAGGTACAGATAACTAGTGTCAGATACAGGTGCTTAAGAACATAATACAGGTAATTAGTGCCAGATACAGGTGTTTAAGCGTCAATTAGTTACGGGAAATACCTGACCCTAAGTTCCCACACTGGTGAAGTTCTTCTCACAATCCTCACTTTCACAGGTGGTCGGGGTGGCTGTAAATGTCTTTATTTTAACCAATAAACTAAATAAAAAAATAAATCCCATCAAAAATCCATACAAATTATCGAGGATAAATGGACCTTTTTTTAAGGGTGTTTTATATTCGACAAAACTTAACTAAACTGGTACGGCAGAAATAAAAGTTTTAGTGGTCGGTGTCTCGGGATTTGCGATTCGTGTTGTGTTTCTTGTTATCTGCAATTCTTATACACAAACAGCAAAGACGTTTTCCTGACTAACTTTGGAAGACAACAGTAATATATGCTATGGGAGATATTTTTTCTTCCAAATGACTAATAAAATATATTGATATCGTAAAGAAGTGGTTCCCTGCCTTTCGTAGGCTCTGGACCACATTTATCATTGTAAATATGGTGGAGGGAGCCAAACCTTTCTATCTACATTCAAGACAAAAAATCTCATATATACTGTACAGTTATTTGCAGTTTTACACGTTTAGCTGTTACCAGTTACATACTTTTTACATTTACTCTTGGATAGGAAGTGTGTATTTACCCCGGTGAGAAGGCTGACTCCCTCTCTGGACCCGGTCTGGGGTAAATACACATGTCCTGTACACGAGACTCGGGACAAACGCGCAGTTCCTCTCTCTCTCTCTCTCTCTCTCTCTCTCTCTCTCTCTGTTCTTCTCTCTCTCTCAAACTATAAAGTTGTATCAAGTTATTACATATTTCATTAATTTCACTCTTACAAATAATCCCAAACAATTCACAGTTTTCTAATAAACCCTTACAGGCTCCATCCATAATATGGTTCCGCAGGAGCCATGGCGCCCTCGAACTACAGGTTGGGGACCACTGCTGTAAAGAACAACTTTTTTTTGGGCGGGGATTTCCCCACCCGGGCACAGGTCAGAGACCCACATCGGGTCCTGGAAAAAATAAACAAATCAAGAGTGAAAAACGATATATATGTTGTGCCGTCAAAGCAAGAGAAACAATGGAAACCCTGCAATTGTGTGTAAATCAGGCAGTAAGTCAGTCAAATCAGCAACCTGGGACTTGGTCACAATTTTCGTGATGCCATGTGGCAGCAGGGTCTACCATTAAACAATACATTATGCTTCCAATATCTTCCCCGGCGGTAGTACCTCCCTGTTTGATAAGTATGAATCTTAAACCAAGAAAACAATGCGTATTTGCTCGAAACAAGGCTAACAAAGTACTTGGGTTCAAACAAAGGAGTGTTAGTTACAAGACTAGCGAGGTCATCCTAAAACTATATCTTGCGCTTGTGAGACCTCACTTGGATTGCACAGTTCAGTTCTGGTCACCGTACTACAGAATGGATATAGAATCCCTAGAAAGCATTCAGAGGATGATGACAAGACTAATCCCGGGCATTAAGAACCCTGAGTACAGAGACAGGTTAAAGCATCTTAAATTGCACTCCCTCGAGAGACGTAGAGTGAGGGGCGATATGATCGAGGTGTATAAATGGAAGTCAGGGCTAAACAAAGGTGACATAACAAAGTTACTCAAACTACCCAACAAGAGGCGAACTCGTAGCAATGGTTTTAAATTAGAAAAATTAAAATTTTAGCGTGAGAACGGTAAACATTTGGTTTGGAAATAGAGTAGAGAATGAGTGGAACAAATTGCCAAACATCATCATTAACTCAAATACGCTGGATAGCTTCGAATATAGGCTGGACTGTATGGGCGATAGGAGTTGGGTGTAAAATGGGCTGCCTAGTATGGGCCAATAGGCCCGCTGCAGTCGCCTCCATTCTTACGTTCTTACCTACCCCTCCAAATGGTGAATGGTGGTGATTGGTTGTGAGTGTTGGGGCATGGTGGTGATTGGTTGTGAGTGTTGGTGAATGGTGGTGATTGGTTGTGAGTGTTGGTGCATGGTGGTGATTGGTTGTGAGTGTTGGTGAATGGTGGTGATTGGTTGCGAGTGTTGGTGCATGGTGGTGATTGGTTGTGAGTGTTGGTGAATGGTGGTGATTGGTTGCGTACTGGTTTTGACAACTGCAGATGAAGAATCCTGGGAAATATCCACTTGTGACAGACTTCTGTTTTGTTTTTGTTGACTTATCATTTGTTACGTGTCACCCACAGTTTCCGCCATTTTCTATCATAATTTACTCTTGCACTGTGATTTCCTCCATATACCGTGAATATTAAGAACGCACTGTGATTTAATTAACCCACAAAACATGTATTACACAGTATAATTTGGTTGATATATTGTAAAGTTTAGGAATGTTGTGTATAATTTTTTTAAATAATTTATTTTCTCCTGCAGGTAAGCATCCGAGAGGTTGTCGCTGTGCTGCAGGGTGTACACAAACAGTGGTGGGCAGGAGAGGTTAGTGCTAAACATCGCCAGATTATGAACTTTTTTCTGTGAATTCTTTCTTTTGTTTATGATTTTTCCATATTTACAACTTAATGAGTGAAATCTTCATATTTTCAACTTGGTCTAATAGTGAAATTATCATAGTTTTGAAAGTTATATTTTGTTTTTTTAATTTCGCATCAAAAATTAACCGAAAAAGTTGATTCGCCAAACTCATCAAGGGAGGTGAACGTTCCTGAAATCAGTTTGGTTGTGAAGTATCAATTCTGTTGGCCACACGTGTTAAATACTGGTTGGTCGTGAGAACTGTACCCAACTGTGCGTGAAATATCATCTCGTTGGTTACGTGAGATTATCTGTAATGTTGAGGTTTTGTCCGATTTTCTTTTTTTTTGGGGAGGGGGGGGGGGATGACCTGATGATTAGCACCCCACCCCAACCTAACCATGACGTAACCCAACCTAACTTAACCAAATGCGGACATAAGCTATTCTAACCCTGACCTAACCTAACCTAACCCTGACATAACCAAACCTAACCCGGACATAACCTAACCAAACCAAACCAAACCCCGAACCAAACCAAACCTAACCATGACGTAACCCAACCTAACTTCACCTAACCTAACTTAACCAAATGCGGACATAAGCTATCCTAACCCTGACATAACCTAACCTAACCCTGACATAACCTAACCTAACCCTGACATAACCTAACCTAACCCTGACATAACCTAACCTAACCCTGACATAACCTAACCTAACCCTGACATAACCTAACCTAACCAAACCCCGGACATAACCAAACCAAACCTAACCAAACCTAGTCATACCCCGAAGAAAAAATTATAATATCCACTTGTCTTCACTTCATGTTTGAGATAATGAGGTGAATATGAGATAATTAATCAGTAGAATCACGTCTAGGAGGAGGACATATGTCTCCTTCCACGAACTCACACACTCAACTAGTCTATGTGAACTTCTACCGCTGTTTCTGCTTCTGCTTCTGCTTTTATTTAAATTCTCTTTCTTGTTTTTTCTTCTCTTCCTGTTCCTGATTTTTTCTCTTTTGCTTTATCTCCCCTTTTCCTGCTTCTATTTCGTATTCTGTTGGTATTTCTTCTTTTGCTTCTCCTCCTCCTTCTACTGCTTTTCTTCCTGCTATACCCCCGCTTCTACTGCCCCCCCTCCTCTGCTACTTCCATCTCTGCTACCCACACTTCTGCTACTCCCTCCTGCTAACCCCGTCTCTGCTAACCCCGTCTCTGCTAACCCCGTCTCTGCTAATCCCACATCTACTGGCCCCCTCCTGCTACCCCTTCTACTACCCTCGTCTCTGATTGGGTCATGACAGCGTGAGAGACTTCGTAATAGAGACGGCGTGAGAAACCTCCTCCCGTATAGCCAGGCGTCTCTCTTACCTGAGCTAAACACCTGACATTAAAACTCTATTAATTACGGCGATGATGATGACGATGACCCCGACAACGTGGTTTATGTTGCCAACTACACACACACACACACACACCTCATAATCAACCACCCGACACCTCGTCATCAAGTTCGGCAATGATGATTATATCTAGTTGAACCACGGCAGTGAGAAGGTGAGAGATAGCAAGGAAATGGGAAGAGACAGAGAGATAGAGACGTGTGTGTGCGTGTGGGGTCAGGTGTTCTCGTAGCGTCACGAGTTTACGAGTGTTCAGTATTCACGGGCTATTGGCTACCCGCTCACGAGGTACAGAACAGGTCACTAAGTCACATACAAGGGTCGGCTGGTGAACGAGTCGTAGGTTACCAGGTCACGTGATAGACCATGTACGAGTTAACTGGGTCACCATGCCAATAATTCACGAGTCACAGGTCACCAGGTCAGATCAGGTTGTACAGTACAGCTGCTGCAATGACCAGCCAATCAGGTCACGAAATCTAAACAGGTTTTTTGGGGGTAATTAGAATTTGCTCAAGAACAAGTGAGTGTCTTAACCTTGGCGGAGGCTGTACACAACACACACACACACACACACACACACACACACACACACACACACACACACACACACACACACACACACACACACACACACACACACACACACAACACACACACACACACACACACACACACACACACCTGTTTTAGTCATGTGGTCTAAAATAGCAACATCAATAAACCAACACAGCGAAGGTCCGGGTAGTGATGCCCTCCAGATCCACTACTGAGAACACTCCACATCAAGGTCTATCACTCCACATCAAGGTCTATCACTCCACATCAGCTCAGTACCCGGAGGCGTCGTGACCACCTCAGCTCAGCCTCACCACCAAACAACATTTGCCACGTACAGCTACACCTGGCAGTAAGAAACAGTACACGATAAGGACAAAGTTTTCCTGCGTAATGACTTTGATATATAATTTTAAAAGTTAAAAAAAATATAGATTACAACCATCGAGGAATTGAATTAGTGTACATACCTGTATATAAAAAAAACATCCTTAATTATTGAGAGTTACTTTTCTGTTACTTCACAAATACCCAACGAAAAACTGAAGTTAATTTAGCGTTGTCTTCAGAAAGGAGCATAACCAATTTTAATATGTTGAAAAAAAAAATAATTTCCTTTAGACACAATGAACTTAAGATACGGAATTACCAGTATATACAATTATGTTCAGTCTTATTCACGACAGTACTTAGTTCGGGTCATCAAGGGTTCCTACGATGAACGAACACACGTGTAAGATGGATCACATGAGGCATCTCCACCTCAGTATAACTCACCTAAAGATTAACCTCTAAACACGACAATACAGACAATCTCCCTGACGACGACATCCAAACATAGCGTCGTCAAGCCTCCTTCTGGCGGGAGCCTGAGGAAGTGACCAGAGAGAGAGAGAGAGAGAGAGCCTCCGCGCAATCCTCACGCAGAGAGAATTACTATCCGAGTGTTTGTGGTTAATTGTAACTCAGTCATACGGGAGTTACACAGTGAGTGAGTCATCATGCTGTAGTGGGGGTGAGGAGCCGCCGCCTGTAACACTCAGCAGTTGCCTCTGTTCCTGTACCCAAGGTCTGCTGCCTCTATATTTATGTTCGTCTCCACCTTGACCAAGTATTGAAGCTTCGAACACTGAACTTGATTTAACACTTTTGAGTACTATAACTTCATTATCTTAGAGTACTTTGAGTTTACCCCTGAGTACTATAATTTTACCCCAGTCATATTAGTGTTCCCTCGGTCGACCCTTCTTCAGCAGTGACCTCGCCTAATTCCATCCACAGGTCCCATCATCATTCCTTCTCCAGGTCTCCGCCACGAGACTGACGACTATCATTATACGTAAATCTAATCGTCCCCTTCGGCGTTATTTAATTCTTCGGGGAGGAAAATCTACGAACATATCAGTCGCTCATTTCGTCATGATCCAGATTCTCAAACTCTCGTACGACTGGAGAGAGAGAGAGAGAGAGAGAGAGAGAGAGAGAAGGTGTCGATGGCTCATGCTCACAAGAACAAGAAAATAACATCATAAATGGCGTCGACACTTCACAGAGACGCTCTTGTGCCCACTTTCTCGATACCGCAATTAAAGAGGGAGACATTACCGTATGACTGTGTGAGAATCTCGACCCAGGAGGTGTAATGATACTATACTTGATCACGTCGTAAGAGACACTGTCCAAATTTAGACATATGTTACCAAACCTTCAACACGATGGCAGCCCCCTGAGTACAGTCACTTGCCTCACTACGACATTTTAACACGCCGAGCAACAAGACCCGACCCTTGGAATATGTTGACCAATGTTTCCCTCAAGTACGATGGTCTTATTCATACTCAAGAGGTGAAGGGACAACCTCAAGGAGCAGTCATAATTATAAGTTAAGAATCTGACCCAAAATTATAGCCAACAGCATCAACAATCACTCATGAAAAACACAAACGTTTGCTGACATATTAGTGTAGAGGCGGAGTGGAGACAATGCTCACCTACTGTCCTTGGGGTCACTGGTTTACTCCTGAGGGGGGGGGGCTCCAGTTCAACCATCTGTGAATAAGTACCTAACTTTACAACTGAGAAAACAAAAGCAATAGGATCCAGTCTACATGGACCCACTTTCACGAGTATAAGGCTAAAGTGGTGGTGGCTCCTCTACCTGCAGACTCCTGGCGAAGGTCACTCATATGATGAAGAGATACATGACCTTTGTTGGCCTCCAGTAACAGGGTCACCCTTGAGCGACCTTTATGGTGAGTGACGTGTACTGAGACCCTCGTACACTGGGGTTGAGAAGTAAAGGTAATAATTTATGACCGTCCAAGTCATCAACACACCTGTTTACCCTGAGGAAATATGTTAATGACTCAGCAGCACCTGTGTCTGTCCCTGTATAAATGTTAATGTATTTTTGGGGCCGTAAATTCACTAATAAATATTTTCCTCTCTAAGTCGAAGATCTTCCAGTAAAATATCGAAGAAAAATAATTACGCGACCAAATACACCTACTTGCCCTTGTGATATTTATTATACATAAATTATACGAATATATTCTTAAACTCCCACCAATAAATGTTTAAGGTTAATTTATCATTATTTTAAGATATGTAAAGATGTAAACAATGGCATCAGTGATCAGTAAATACTTACAAAATCAAGTCTCTTGTTCTTATCTCGTTGTGTTGGTTTGGGTCTTTCCCAAAATTCTCGAGCTCTGACGTCATTGGTCAGCTGTCTCGGCCAATCACGATGCTGAACATTTCGTAAATAAAATGAATCCGGACTTTCTCGCTCGCCCTTGAGAAAAAAACAATACCTTCTCCAACTCGTCGGGTTTTCCCAGAGCCGAAGCTAAAAACAACTGATAAGAATTTAACTATCAATTCTTGTGCTTACCAGAGGCGGAAGAATACAAGACGAAGCACCGAATGTCGAAAAAAACGAAAATTATGGAAAAATGCTTTGAACTCACCACATTTATTTATTTTTGGGGATTCTCTACAAACAAAAACAAATACAAATAATAATAATAAAAAAAATATTAAAACAAGAAAAAAACATATGTAAATACACTACAAGACGCGACATTGAAGATGATATTTTTTCCCGCCAATATATAAACGTTGTGTGTTTGAGGTCACCTTTATGGGCTTTAAACACAGTCATTGCTGGGGGTTGTCAGAGGGGGGTTGGGGAAGAGGGGTGATGATGGGGAGAGAGGGGTGATGGTGGGGAGAGGGGTGATGATGGGGAAGAGGATGATGATGGGGAGAGAGATGGGTGATGATGGGGAGAGGGGTGATGATGGGGAGAGAGGGGTGATGATGATGATGGGGAGAGAGGGGGTGATGGGGAGAGGGGGTGATGGGGAGAGGGTGATGATGGGGGAGGTGATGAGAGGGGGGGTGATGATGGGAGAGAGGGGTGATGATGGGAGAGATGGGTGATGGTGGGGGAGGGAGAGGGGATGATGGGTGATGGGAGAGGGGTGATGATGGGGGAGAGGGGGGAGAGGGGTGATGGGGATGATGGGGAGAGGGGGTGATGGGGAGAGGGGATGGGGGGAGAGGGGTGATGATGGGAGAGAGGGTGATGATGGGGAGAGGGTGATGGTGGGGGAGAGGGGTGATGATGGGGAGAGGGATGAGAGGGGGTGATGATGGGAGAGAGGGGGATGATGGGGAGAGGGGGTGATGATGGGAGAGGGATGATGGGGAGAGGGGTGATGGTGGGGAGAGAGGGTGATGATGGGGAGAGAGGGGTGATGATGGGGGAGGAGGGTGATGGTGTGAGGGGGTGATGGTGGGGAGAAGGGGTGATGGTGGGGAGAGGGGTGATGGTGGGGAGAGGGGATGGTGGGGGAGGGGGGTGGGGTGGGGTGGGAGGGTGAGAGAGAACACAAAGCCACAACTGGATTAGAAAGTTTAGAGATGCGGGAGGCCATAACAGTGCCTCTCTGTCTGTCTGTTTATCTATCTATCTATCTGTATTTATCTATCTGGCCATTTATTTAAGTACCTGCGTGTGTGTGTGTGTGTACGTGTGTGTACGTGGGTGTGTGTACGTGAGTGCGTGTGTATGGAGACGACAACAAGAAAAACAAAAAAAGTTGTCCTAATAACGTCAATCAATGCAAGAAGTGTGTGTGGGTGTGTGGGTGGGGGGCTGGGAGGGGGGACCAGGGGGGCGTTTTACTCACCTAGTCTCCATGAAGCAACAGAAGCTGTCACAGACTAACAACAGCTGCGTGAGGCGCCCGAGAGGCAGACACACACACACACACACACACACACACACACACACACACGGGCTATTAGAGGAGATAGTCAGACGGGTCGTTTGCAATAGCTTGACGCATTATTAGAGACAGCCAAAAGTGTTATAAAAATAGCCAAAAGCTTTATAAGAGATAGCCAGACACGAAACAATACCTATAATGTTCTGGGAGTTCTTATGTACCTACGACACCTCACTGCAGTTCCAAGGTTTCATAATCACAAAAGTTCAAAGTTTAATTTTCCTCATAAATGAAGATGATGTACCCATATTCAAAAAGGGAGACAGAGCATCAGCGTCAAATTACCGGCCGATCAGTTTGACGTCAGTAGTGGGGAAATTTCTTGAATCAATTATAGCAGATAGCATCCGATCCCATCTAGAGAAAAGCAAATTAATCTATGAATCTCGACATGGGTTTACAAAGGGAAAATCTTGTCTCACAAATCTGCTGACGTTTTTTAGGAAAGTCTTCGAGGTAGTAGATAATGACGAAAATTACGATGTTATTTACTTAGACTTTAGCAAAGCATTTGAGAGAGTACCGCATCAGAGGCTTCTGAGAAAAATTAAGGCTCATGGTATCGAGGGGAAAGTTTTAAATTGGATAAAATCATGGCTCACCGATAGAACGCAGAGGGTCAGCGTAGATGGTGTTAAATCTGAGTGGGGCCCTGTAACCAGTGGGGTTCCCCAGGGGTCAGTACTAGGCCCACTCATGTTCATAATCTATATAAACGATCTAGATACTGGGATCAGCAGTGACATAAACAAGTTTGCGGATGACACCAAAATAGGGCGGCAGATTAATTCAGGGCAGGATGCAAATGCATTACAGGAGGATCTAAATAAACTGCAGGGGTGGTCTGAAAAATGGCAAATGAAATTCATCACCAGCAAGTGCAGCGTACTTAATATTGGAAGAACAACATCAACCTAGAGAAGTCGACTTGTGAAAGAGACCTAGGGGTACTTGTAAGCCCGGACCTACGGCCTAGAAAACAGTGCGTTAATGTTCGAAATAAGGCAAACAGAGTACAGTATTGGGTTTTATATCTAGAAGTGTAAGTAACAAGAGTGCAGAGGTCTTATTGCAACTATATCTTGCGCTAGTCAGGCCGCACCTCGCTTTTGCGGTTTAGTTCTGGTGCCCCTATTATAGAATGGATATAAATTCACTAGAGTCGGTGAAGCGAAGAATGACAAAAATGATTCCGGGACTTAGAAACCTTCCATATCAGGATAGGTTAAAGAAACTTAACTTGCATTCCCTAGAAAGACGAAGGGTGCGGGGAGATATGATAGAAGTATTTAAGTGGGTGAAAGGAATCAATAAAGGGGATATAGATAAAGTTCTTATAATATCCGAGCAGGATAGGACTCGGAGCAACGGATTCAAGTTGGATAAGTTTAGGTTTAGGAGGGAGATAGGAAGAAACTGGTTCACAAATAGGGTGGTGGACGAGTGGAACAAGCTTAGCAACTTTGTAGTAAGTGCGGGAACTCTGGAAAGTTTCAAAAGGAGGCTAGATAGATTCATGGATGATAGAGAGTGGTAGTAACTCTCGACAGGAGCTGCCATGCACAGGCCAACCGGCCTATTGCAGACTCCTTATTTTCTTATGTTCTTAAAATACAGGACAGTATTTAAACTTACAGAAAGAACATCATAGGCATTATTCTCTGCCTTAGCTCAATACATCCACTAAGCAGCAGTTATAAGAGACCAAATTAAAGTAGGTGTCATAAAATAGTGAACGGAGATAAATAAGGTAGAGTCTTTGTGGGGGATGAGGGGGTGGTGAGGTGGGGAGGTAGTGAGGTGGGGGGTTGGGGTGATGTGGGGGGAGGTGGGGGGAGGTGGTGAGGTGAGGGGGTAATTTTCTGATGTTATTTTTAGGAGTAATATTTGGTCTCTGGCAGAAAAGTTATATTGTAATATAATACTTTCTAACACCACGGCCAGCTGTGAGGAATATTAAACTTACGGACCTCTGAGAATCCACCATTGCGTCATAGCTAAAGTTAATCGGTTAAAATACGTACTAAGGTGACGAGGTAAAAGGAAAAAATTGACTTACGGACCTCTGAGAATCCATCATTGCGTCATAGCTTAAGTTAATCGGTTAAAATACGTACTAAGGTGACGAGGTAAAAGGAAAAAATTGACTTACGGACCTCTGAGAATCCACCATTGCGTCATAGCTTAAGTTAATCGGTTAAAATACGTACTAAGGTGACGAGGTAAAAGGAAAAAATTGACTTACGGACCTCTGAGAATCCATCATTGCGTCATAGCTTAAGTTAATCGGTTAAATGCGTATGGCTTAGTGACAACACGACCCCAGGCCCTCAAGAACTGTGTTGCTATAGTTATGTTAAGCAATAGAGCGAAAAAGTTGACATATTATATATTTAGTTCTTTTTACCTGTTATTTATATATGATAAAGTCAGTGTTGCCAATGTGATGAGGAAAAAAAATCGTCAAATGTAGCGAATTTCATTGTCCCTTCAGCAACGTTTTACATTGGTGTCTTGAGAATGTTAGCGCTTTTTATGGTGATTCTGGTGAGGTCTAGCGAGTTTGGGATTGATTTAAGCGAAGTTTATTGGATTTGGTTAATTTTTAGCAAAGTTTACCGAGTTTTGAATGGATGAGGAGTAGAGGTAGGTGTGGAGTGGTGGAGGGAAGTAGGTGTGGAGTGGTGGGAGTGGAAGTAGGTGTGGAGTGGTGGAGGGAAGTAGGTGTGGAGTGGTGGAGAAGTAGGTGTGGAGTGGTGGAGGGAAATAGGTGTGGAGTGGTGGAGGGAAGTAGGTGTGGAGTGGTGGAGGGAAGTAGGTGTGGAGTGGTGGAGGGAAGTAGGTGTGGAGTGGTGGAGGTAGGTGTTGCAGCGGCCCGTCAATCATATGTTGTTGAAGTTGTTATTGTTATTGTCATTGTTGTTGTAGTTGTTGTTATTGTTGTAGTTTTTATTATTGTTTTTGTAGTTGTTGTTATTGCTGTAGTTGTTATTATTGCCGTAGTTGTTATTATTGTTGATATTTTTACTTTTTTGTTGTTACTGTTCGTTTTACTCTGTTGTTGTTGTATTATAGTTGTTATTATTGTTGTTATTATCATTGTTGTTATTATCATTGTTGTTATTAGTGTTGTTGTTGTGTGAGGCTGTCATGTACTTTTTCCTAGGGGTGGTCTCAGCCACTTCATCCACTGGACAAAACCTCACTTCCACTGGACAACCATAGCCTCTACCTACACCATCCACTGGACAAAACATCACTACCCACACATACACACACACACACCACACATCAATCATCACTCAACCAGGTTTTACGACTAGTCAAATTTGTCCGTTTTAGCACGAAGAGGTGTGTGTGTGTGTGTGTGTGTGTGTGTGTGTGTGTGTGTGTGTGTGTCATAAACTAACAAACATCTGTATACAGTAAATCCCTAAATATAGAAATACAGTATCTTTATAAAATCAGTCAAAATACTTTAGAATATTAACTAACGAGAAAAATTATAATTAACAAAGTAATATATAAAAAATAAGAGATAATACTGAAGAAAAAACTGTCTTTGGAAATATGTACACCCAATGAAACACTAAAAAATACGCCAAAAGTCCAGAAAATGGCCCCAAAAGGTCATCAAGCACAGGATACAGCCCAAAAAGGCGATATTTGGTAAGGAAATAGCCAAAAGGCACGTCTTTAGTCCAGGAAATAGCCAAAGTGAACGCCTTATCCCAGAAAATGGCTAAAAACAAGCCCGTAACCCAGTAAGTAGCTAGAGACAAGTCATCATCCCCAAAATTGCCCCAAAACAAGTTATTTACCCAGGATATAACTCTAAACACCCATTTAACCCAGGATATAACCTAAAATATCAAATTAATCCAGGATATAAACTAAAAAATCACGGCCAAAACACAGAAAAATAACCCCAAAATCACGCCACGGGAACTGGTCTTCAGAAAGTACCGCAACACTCACTCAAGAATGTTGAGAAAAACTTTTAATGTTAACCAAGACAGATCAAGTGGGGCGCTGGTGAGACTGCCAGCCGCTCCCTCACAAACTTTCACTGAGAGAGATATAGAGATAGAGGGGGGGGGGGTAAGGAGGGATGGGGGGAAGAGAGAGAGGGAAGAAGAGAGGGAGAAGAGGAAGGGGGAGGAAAGGAGCAAGGACAAAGAGACAGAAATTTCCACTTCCAGGTGTGTTTGTGTGTATGTGTGTGTGTGTGTGTGTGTGTGTGTGTGCGCCCTAGCCAACACTTAACTTGGCTACATTTACTATGGCTATAAAAAGAAGATATACCACAACCCCTGGGCACAGACACAGAATCTTCCTAGTATCAGCGGGGATTTTCTGACTGCAACAGACAACTTTTTCAATAAAACTGTCCTGGTGGAGTTATCAAGCACTTACATTAAGAGTCACATCTCAACACCTGATAATATTCACAGTTTTCCTAGTTTGGGCGGGAAACTTCCGGTGTATACAGACATTGATATATAAGACATTTAAAAAATCTAGCCATTGTTTTTTTCGTGGACTACAGATAATATATACAATCTGGCTATATTCTGGCACGTCTTGGCAAACATGTTACACTAACTGGTTGTTACGTTGGTTTTTCTCAGGACTGGTCATCGATTTATATTCAACAAATTCTTAATACAATATTAGGTTAGTGTTGGGTTAGGTTAGGTTAGGATACGTTGGATAGTTTAGGTTAGGTTAGATTAGTGTTTGGTTAGGGTGGTGTTTAGGTTAGGTTAGGGTGATTAATCTCTAGGTGAAATAAACTAGGGTGGAGATTCTTCAGGTGATCTTAATTAATATTAGGATGTAAATATCAACACCCACTTATGACGTCACTCCTCACCTGTCTATAGCATCCCCCTCAGGCTTCTGAGAAAAGTTAAGGTTTATGGTATCGAGGGGGAAGTTTTAAATTGGATAAAATCATGGCTCACCGATAGAACGCAGAGGGTCAGCGTAGATGGTGATAAATCTGAGTGGGGCCGTGTAACCAGTGGGGTTCCCCAGGGGTCAATACTGGGCCCACTCTTGTTCATAATCTACATAAACGATCTAGAGACTGGGATCAGCAGTGACATAACCAAGTTTGCGGATGACACCAAAATATGGCGGCAGATTAATTCAGGGCAGGATGCAAATGCACTACAGGAGGATTTAAATAAACTGCAGGAGTGGTCAGAAAAATGGCAAATTAAATTCAACACCAGCAAGTGCAGCGTACTTAATATTGGAAGAACAAATACTGTCAATGAATACAGCCTTAACAACATAAACCTAGAGAAATCGACTTGTGAAAGAGACTTAGGGGTACTTGTAAGCCCGGACCTACGGCCTAGAAAACAGTGCGTTAACGTTCGAAATAAGGCAAACAGAGTATTGGGTTTTATATCTAGAAGTGTAAGTAATAAGAGTACAGAGGTCTTATTGCAACTATATCTTGCGCTAGTCAGGTCGCACCTCGATTATGCTGTTCAGTTCTGGTGCCCTTATTATAGAATGAATATCAATTCACTGGAGTCGGTGCAGCGAAGAATGACGAAAATCATTCTGGGACTTAGAAACCTTCCATATCAAGACAGGTTAAAGAAACTAAACTTTCATTCCCTAGAAAGACGAAGAGTGCAGGGAGATATGATAGAAGTATTTAAGTGGGTGAAAGGAATCAATAAAGGGGATATAGATAAAGTTCTTATAATATCCGAGCAGGATAGGACTCGGAGCAACGGATTTAAGTTGGATAAGTTTAGGTTTAGGAGGGAGATAGGAAGGAACTGGTTCACAAATAGGGTGGTGGACGAGTGGAACAAGCTTAGCAACTTTGTAGTAAGTGCTGGAACGCTGGAAAGTTTTAAAAGGAGGCTGGATAGATTCATGGATGATAGAGAGTGGTAGTAACTCTCGACAGGAACTGCCATGCACAGGCCAACCGACCTATTGCAGACTCCTTATGTTATTATGTGACGCCAGGTAAGCCACCCCTTCATTGACCTTCGCCCTCCTTTGACCTGTGATGACCTCCCCTTCCTGAAGGTCATATTAACACACTTGGTTTTCCCGACGCCGATACATGTCCCACCGTGAAGAAAGTTAACTGTGTTTAATTGGTTAGGTTAGGTTAGGTTACAGTAAGTTAGGTTAGGTTACTGAAGGTTAGTTAAAGGTTATAATACGTTAGTTTAGGTAATAATAGGTTAGGTTAGGTTAGGTTGTAAGACTATAAATTTTGAAAAAAATAGAATAATGAATACAGTATAAATAGATACACACAAATAAATAAATAAATAAATAAAGACGAATTAAGACAACAACGAAGAAAACAGAAAAAAATACGTCAATAAATAAACACATGGACGAAGATAAAAGAAATCAATAACATAGAAAAAAATAAATAAACTGATGAATAAACCAAATCGTAAATAAAAAGAAATACGAAAAAAAAGTTAAAAAGTCCTCACCAGCAATTCAGCGTGACGTCAGTAATAAGACGTGACCTCACCTTCCATGACGTCATTGGTTGACCTGACACGAAGGAAGAAGTACAAGACAGGAGGGGAGGAGGGGAGGGGTTGTGACGTGTCCAGGAGAAAGTGAGATTGTAATGTATATTGGCTTTGGTATTCTCCTCCTCTTCCTCCTCCTCCTCTTCTACTTCTTCTTCTTCTTCTTCTTCTTCTTCCTCCTCCTCCCCCTTTTCTTCTTCTTCTTCTTCTTCTTCTTCTTCCTCCTCCTCCTCCTCCTCCTCTTCTACTTCTTCTTCTTCTTCCTCCTCCTCCCCCCTTTTCTTCTTCTTCTTCTTCTTCTTCTTCTTCTTCTTCTTCTTCTTCCTCCTCCTCCTCCTCCTACATGCTGGAAAAGAGGAGTGATCGTCATCTGCATGTTAACGACTCCACCATAATAATAACGAACACTTCTTAACGACATACGAGCAAGTGTGTCACTCCGCTAACCTAACCTAACGGTGTTCTAAGTGTTGTCAGCAGCTCATTGGTGGTTGAGAGCTGCTGACCACAACTGGCTGACAAACAAGCGATACCCATTTATGTCACGTTAAGGTCCTCCTGACACCTTACACCACGAGAGCTGACAGTAACGGCTGACAATGATGCATTACCCCCCCCCTCTCTCTCTCTCTCTCTCTCCTCACCCCACACACAATCACCTCTCTCAACACACACACACACACACACACACCACCATAACAATGAGCTGACAGTCTGACTCTGGGTGAAAGCATGAGAGAAAGGGGTGTGGTGTGATTACCTTGACCCAACGACTGACGAGAGAGAGAGAGAGAGAGAGAGAGAGAATATTCACCACCTAACCTAACCTAACCTAACGTAACCTAACCCACACGTAAAAGAGAAATATAATACGTGACGTCATTATGCATCTCATCAGTGACCGGACGGGCTTAACTATTACCTGTACACTCAAGGAAAACTCCACACCTTAATTAATGCCTGATTATTTCTAGACACACACACACACACACACACAGTAAGAAAGTAGATGTAATGTTTTTTAATGTGTCGACGCCTATAAAGGTCTTGCATCACCTCACACACAAACAACACAGTGTTTATAATATTAATGTCCTTAGAACACACACACACACACACACACACACACACACAAGGTACCCATAACCTTGTATCAATCACCAACTAGTATATTACAAGGCATACCACCATTGCCAACATCCAGTTAGACAATAAGAAATAGTTCCCCCATCCGTCCTCTTATGATCCCGACAGTGTTCCCAATACCCTCATACTACTGGACTACCCCCTGGACCCCCCACAACCACCCTCCCGTACCCGGACTACACCCACTGGACCCCCACCACCACCCTCCCGTACCCGGACTACACCCTCTACTGGACCCCCCACCACCACCCTCCCGTACCCGGACTACACCCTCTGAATACTAGTGAGTCGAGTCATTGTCCTGGTAGTGAGAGGGTTAAGGTCTCGTGCTCAAAGGGTTAAGTCCTCGTAGTCAAGTATATTAACACCTCGTACTCAATTAACACCACATACTCAAGTATATTAACACCTCGTACTCAAGTAACACCTCGTACTCAATTAACACCTCGTACTCAAGTAACACACATACTCAAGTAACACACATACTCAAGTAACACCTCGTACTCAATTAACACCTCGTACTCAAGTAACACCTCGTACTCAAGTAACACCTCGTACTCAAGTAACACCCATACTCAAGTAACACCCATACTCAAGTAACACCCATACTCAAGTAACACCCATACTCAAGTAACACCTCGTACTCAAGTAACACCCATACTCAAGTAACACCTCGTACTCAAGTAACACCCATACTCAAGTAACACCTCGTACTCAAGTAACACCTCGTACTCAAGTAACACCTCGTACTCAAGTAACACCCATACTCAAGTAACACCTCGTACTCAAGTAACACCCATGCTCAAATAACACCTCGTACTCAAGTAACACCTCGTACTCAAGTAACACCCATACTCAAATAACACCTCGCACTCAAGAGATTAAACTTAAAAGTGAGAACAATAATAACCTATGTAGCTGTGATGACTCGCCTCCTTTCCGTCCACTCACTCACTCATCCGGCGCGTCCCTCGTGAGTGGCCGCAGGAGGAGGAGTAACAGGTCGACGCGCGTTAAGGAGTCATTTATGGAGGTAATGCATTGCTGTGGCGGTGAGTGACGCAATACTGTGACGCTCCCGTTCCTGAAGCTGGAGAGAGAGAGAGAGAGAGAGAGAGAGAGATGATCAAATTCACCACTTAAGAGCAAAGAGGGATTTTTTTTAGGGGGGGGTAAATACAATTACTCATACCTATCAAAATACACAATCAATCATAAACCTCTATCGACATATTTTATTTTCTATTTCACAAGCACAAATGTCTCACTCGGTCACATTAAAGAGATATTTTTTTTTTACTCTCAACTCACCACCGTGTTTCTTATATTCTTACAAGAGACTTCAACGCAATAAGAAGTAATCCAAGTTTATTTCAAGGGTTTCAACACTACAGTAGATATAAACTTTACAAAAACTCGTCGGTTCACTACAATAAATCAGTTGCCTTGTGTACAGAGGTTCCTCCCTCGTCTAGATCGGCTTTTGTTTACGTCACATTGCTGGGTACGTCAACTGGCTGTACCGGTGAGATATGCGCCTGTCACTTAAAAAAAAAAACCACTTTATTGTTCAGCGCATGAATTGTGTCAGTGGAGAGAGTAATTACGTGCTTAATGAGCTTATTTGATGATGTACAGAAAGACGTAAACATAATATTAACAGCGGCTGGCAGGCGAGTGGGATTACCACATAATATACTGTACACCGAGCTTAGTCATCGTACACGATAGCCTGATCTGCCCAGTGCTTGTCCAGTCTATTATATTACTAAAATACTTATCTCGACCTAAAATTAATACCAGAGACAAATTCAAAGAGTTCACATGGAAGAGGAACATAAAATCAACCTAAAATTAATACCAGTATGAAATTTAAAGACTTGGAATAAATACGGAGTTAGAATTCACTACAAAATCTGATAACATTTTGGCGATAAACCCGAAAACTCAGTATAATACTAAAGCATTCTGGGGGAAGGGGTGGTATTTCCGTGTACAAGTGAACAACAGTGTTAAGAATATGGGACAAACTACCCAGACCATACAGGATGAGCATATAAAAAATTATTCCATATTTAGAAAAAGCAACACGTTATGGGGGTTTGTGTTTCATGTATAGAGAAAACGCCCATTAAACTAGGTTATGGGGGCGGTTTTAAGGGGAGATAAAACTCGATTAACAATACATGGATTTCTACAGGGGTTTTAAGGGGCTAGGGATTATTGGGGGGATTTGGAGGAAGGAATCACCCATTACAACAGTGGGGAGGGAGTTGTCAGGGAAATCCAGGGAAGGAACATAACCACGGCAAGAGTCACTGATCTGGGGAACCCAGGGAGATCCCCCAAGGATAGCGTCCCACAAAAACCTGTGAAAACTCTCTCTCTCTCTCTCTCTCTCTCTCTCTCTCTCCTTGTTCTTACCACTTCCTACCACACACCCTTTCTCTCCCCCCTTCTCCCTACCCCCTCTCCCACATATCCTCCCCAATCTTCCTTTCCTCCCGCTCCCTTACCTCCCTCCCTCTCCCCTACACACCATTTCCCTACCGCCCTTCCATTCCCTGCCTGCCTCCCTCCCTCCCTCACCCACACACCTCTCCCTACCTCCCTCCCTCCCTCCCCTCACCCTACACCCCTCTCCCCGTTTTCTCTATTACCTTTGCCATCCCTCTCCTCCGTCCCACCTCCCTCTCCTCCCACCCTCCTTCCCTCCTCCAGTCCCTCTTCATTTTTATTTAACCTCTCTCGCTTCCCTCTTCCTTTCCACCTATCACCCTCTCCTTCCTTCTCCCTCCTTCCTCTCTTCTTTCCTCCCTCTATCATATTAATCTTCCTTTCTAATCTCCTCCACTCTCTTCTTACTAATCCCTTCCTTCCTTTCCCTTCCTTCCCCTCAACTAAACCCTCCCTGTCCCCCCCCATCCACTCCTTAACAAATTCTGCCTCTTCACCCTGCTCCAATCATTTCCTATTCACCTCATCCATCCCCTACCACCCCCTCCCGCCCCACCGTCCTTCCCTACCAACCCCACCCTACCGTCCCACCCCACCCGTCCCCACCCACCCCGTCCCCACCCAACCCCACCCCACCCTTCCCTCCCTGCAGGTCTTAATGTTACTCCTCCCTCTGACTTTAGGAAAAGGAGGCGGCTTGGCTACACATTTTCTCCCTTCTGACGCGCCACAGAATATTAAAGAGGCAAAACGTTCAGCTAGTAATGGAATAGAGGTCGAATAAACGAATCACCAAACTTTTTTATTTTTCTGACCTAGTTTAGCAATCCTGAGCTTAGGTTAGGTTAGGATGGTTCAGTTAGTCCTCCTAATGAATGCTGGTTTAGTCCCTCTGTATGCTGCAATGTGAACTGCGACTAAGGCAATGTTTGTTTATATTTGCACCCCAACGATCGTACAAGAACACATTATTATCGTTTTTTGATAATTTACGTTTGATGATGTTGAATAGAGTGGTATAAAGGTAACACTATTAACCATCATTTTTACTACGGGTTATAGTACAGATGATTTATGGGCAGTTTGATAATGTTAGTAAAAAAATAATGCAAATTATATCGTTCCATGGACATTTGGGCCACGGGACATTTGGGCCACGGGCATTTGGTTTGGGACAAGGTGGTTAGGACTTAATCTAACGTAACCTAACATAACCCAACGTAACCCAACGTAACCTAACCTAACCGTGGTCCAAATATTCGCTCACAACACTACCCACACCCACCAGAGTCTGGCTGCCTGTGGCTCTGAATTAACGTGTCTGTGTCGGCTGGTCAGTGAACGTCGGCCTTGTCTTGGTGGTCTGCCCTTGTCTCTGTCTGTAAGTCGTCTGTATTGATTGTGTTTCTACAGTAAATGAGTTTGTGTAATATTTTTTTACTAAATCTCTCTCTCTCTCTCTCTCTCTCTCTCTCTCTCTCTCTCTCTCTAATGCCACGAGACCTTTAAGCTGGTGTTGAAGTTCAGTTTGTTTTAATTGGTACAGATTGAAAAAGTACCAGGTGTGTGTGTGTGTGTCCTTATATTATCGCACAAAGCCACCGTCATCACTACGTCACTGTGGAGGCACGTCATGATCACGTCACTTGGCCGCGTTACGGGTGGAGGACCGCGTGAGGCGCCAGACAGTACCGGGAATTCCCATCTGAAGGCTCTGGCGTGGTTGACCTCGGTAAGTTGTGCCTCAGCTGGGACAGTGTTGAACCTCGCCTCTTGCCACCAACACCTCCCAGCCTTGCCTCCTCCCACACTACCAGGAAGCAAGGTCCAGGCGGAGGGCTGAGTTGTCGAGACGCTCCGATAATTCTCTCACGCAGACTTGACTTAGGCGGGAGGATTACTGTACCCAAGTGTGGCGTTCTATTCTTGTGGTCTATTGAAACATTATATTCAAGTCTTATATATTCACGGACTACGAGGATCAACTTAGCAACATTCGTGAACTTCGAGGAACAACTTGGCAACATTCGCAGCGTTCACGGATCAACTTAGCAACATTCGCAGCGTTCACGGATCAACTTAGCAACATTCGTAGACTTCGAGGAACAACTTAGTAAATTTAACGTACTTCGAGGATCAACTCACCAACATTGTACCACCATCTAGTCAAGAACAAGTACAGGAAAAACACCCTACTAGTCAAAGACCGTAAGAGACCCAGGTACCCACCCGGGCAGGAAGTGATGCATAGCTGATGAACTGAATTAGCGAGGGAGATTGTCCAGACTCAACGCCGCCACCACAGCCGTAACCACCACAGCCGCAGCCACCACAGCCGCAACCACCACAGACACCAGAGTCGCCACAGTGTAAGGCGGCGCCCCGTAAAGGTAAAGTGTATTGTCACTGAACATGAGTTGTGATTCTCCTGCAGATGTTGATGAAGAAAACTGATAGACAAAACGAACCAATTAGATCCAACCTAACCTAATCTAACCAATTCCAAACCATCCTTAATGGCCGGTAAAATGAACCAATAAGATCAAACCAAAATTAACCAACCCAACCTAGCCAAATTTACTCAGTTATCTAACTAATCGACTTAAGTTAATCAGAGTTAAGGTTTCAGTATCTCACAATGTCGAATTCTATTAAAATAAAGTTGCATCACAATCTTTCCATATGAATTTCTAAGCACTGGGTTTATCGCCTTGTTACTCACACTGGAGACCTCACATGTTGCAAGGCACTCAGAAAAGATTTAACAAGAATACACTCAGAAAATTCAAAACACTCAGAAAGTTTTCAACAAGACACTCATTAAACACTCAGAACAGTTTTAACAGAAAGACACTCAGAAAGTTTTAACAGCAAGACACTCAGAAAACACAAAACACTCAGACAATCGTAAATATCTAGTGGTGATAATATTAACCTGTAGTGAGTATAATGTAAACAATAATAAGTAGTTTGTGGTGAGTTTTTTATTCATCATTTATTCATAAGGTTAATAATAAGACACAATGGATGAGTGTGTCAATAAACCAGATAATGTAAACACAGCCATGAGAGGAGACAAGGCCGTGTGTGTGTGTGTGTGTGTGTGTGTGTGTGTGTCTGTGTGTGTGTGTGTGTGTGTGTGTGTGTGTGTGTGTGTGTGTGTGTGTGTGTCTGTGTGTGTGTGTGTGTGTGTGTGTGTGTCTGTGTGTCTGTGTGTGTGTGTGTGTCAAGGGTTTTATTCACACGAAGCTGGTGGTTCATCTACCACTATTCAACCAACATTAGCTATACCATGAGTCAAGTATTACTATTCTAAGGTCATTATAACAACAAGTCGAGGATCATCTACCACAATTATAACCACTAGTCGAGGATCATCTACCACAATTATAACCACTAGTCGAGAATCATCTACCACAATTATAACCACTAGTCGAGAATCATCTACCACAATTATAACCACTAGTCGAGAATCATCTACCACAATTATAACCACTAGTCGAGAATTATCTACCACAATTATAACCACTACTACCACCACCATTTTCTCCTTCCCCTCCTCTAAGTCTTCCTCTTAGCGTCTGGTTTCCCTGCAAGTCACTCTGGGGGTCTGAACTTATTAAGACCTGCTGGGAGGAGTGGGGGGGAGTGTGTGTTGGGTGTGGGGGAGGGGGGGCGAGTGTGTGGTGGGTGGGGGCGTGTGTGGTGGGTGTGTTGGGTGTGTGGGGGGGGGTGTGTGTGGGTGTGTCGGAGGGGGTGTGTGGTGGTGTCGGGAGGAGGGGGGAGGTGTGTGGTGGTGTCGGGGGAGAGAGTGTGGGGGAGGGGGCCGAGAGGGGGAGGGGAGTGTCGAGGGGGGAGGGCGAGTCGAGAGGGGGAGGGGGCAGTGTCGAGGGGACGGGGGCGAGTGTCGAGGAGGGGGAGGGGAGGGGGGGGCGAGTGTCGAGAGGGGGAGGTGAAGGGGAGGAAGAAGGAAGTATTTGTGATTATTTAACTCTTGTGATACAGCGTATTTGAGAGCTTTTGTACGTTAGATTAGGTTTCTCATTAGTTGATAATTCCTCTCCGGCTTCTGATTGGTTAATGATTCTTCTCCAGTTACTGATTGGCTGATTATCCTCTCCGGCTCCTTCAGTTTAGTGTCGTATAAGTTACCTCCTTTATCACACCTCGTATAACATGAGTCACGAGTGTGTTGTGGTAGGCAGCTGCAGGAGTCGAAGCATTGAACCACTAAACCACTGAAGCATTATATACCAACATCCTCCTGTAATAACATGTAATTCATTCTTTTGGTTCTCGTTCACTATATTTTTCCTGGTTCTGTGACACCTGTGGCCTCTCCATCGACTAGGCGTTGGCTCAGTGGTTTCGTGATGTCTTGGGTGGGGATTCCTATTGACGTCGGTTCGGATCCTAGATGAAGCACTGTGAAAATATTTAGTATTTTGTTTTCTTTGTTTTAATAATGGGGGGAGGGAGGGAGGGAGACGGGGAGGAGAGAGGCGGCGTGAGGGAGGAGAAGCTGGACGTCCCCAGTTCAAAGTGTCCTATGATCAACACGAGACTGAGGGTGTCGCTCAAGGTTGATTGCTGTTGAAGGTCAAAGTATCACAACAGACATCCCACTGCGTCATCCTCCTCCTGGGTGGGACGAGGAAGGGAAAGGAGAGGGAAACGTTGAGTCAGATAAAACATGCACGGAAATATTATAATGTTCGTCATGATCTTCGCTCATAATGAGTTGACTGGCCGTGTCATTGTTATCCTTGGTGTCGACGGCTTGAGTGCAGTTCCTTGTTCAGCCGCCTCAGTTAATAGCGTATATTAACCATTGTTCCAGCGGGTTCGTGGCTATTGTTACTCTCCTTTGTTGTTTTTTGATGACGTTTGACTGCTAGTTTTTTTTTTTTTTGAGGATCCAAACTGTATTTGTTACATTCTTCTGGACCGCCTAGATGGGAGTGGGGGCGACCTCTAAGGCGTGTTGTCTGTGTCCTTGGCATTGCAACAAGTTATTTTTGTGTGTGTGTGTGTGTGCAGCCAAATGTTAAAAATAACCCATCCACTCTAATTCCCTCATTTGTCTCCACACGACGATGATATATGAGCTATCGTCAGCCTCTATCTTGAGTCGTCTTCACCGTTTGTGTACAGTTCAGTGACTTAACTTTCCACAAGATTTTGCGCGTCATAAAGTCTGCTTCCTCATATGGTGGTTCTGCTGTCTGTATGTGTGTCCTCTGCCTGGTGTTGACAAGATGAAAATACCGCCGTACAGGTTGCCTCAAAACATTATGTCTGGAGAGGCCTTCACTACCGTCCCTCAACAGAACAAGTGACCACGCCCGTATAAGATCTATGAGTCAACAGCACATTACTTCAAGTCCTTTATTATTTTGTTCCACCTGTCACCAACACCGGAAGATGATCCTTTACTCTGTGTGTGTGTGTTGTGTGTTGTGTGTGTGTTGTGTGTGTGTTGAGTGCACGAGTGAGTGAGTAAGTGAGCGTGTGTGGCAATAAAACATTCAGGAGTGGAGGGGTTGTGGTCTGGTTCAGGTATTGGTTGCCATGAACAGGAGGTGAAAGATGTTACACCACTAACTGTCCTCCCGGATCTGAGGTGCACTGTTGCCGTAGTTCCCAGCCAGCTCGGGATTCCCATACTTGGAGGATTTTCACGATATTGACATCCAGTTTTATTAGTAAGGAAAATATGTATATAGATGTTAGATAAAGTGTATTGATTATAAAGATGTGGTGATGACGAAGTGGGGTAGGTGAGGGTGGAGGGCAGGTGTGGGTGGGGGGCAGGTGTGGGTGGGGGGCAGGTGTGGGTAAAGGAGCAGGTGTAGGAGGAAGGGCAGGCGGGGTGGGTGGCAGGCAGGCGTGGGTGGAGGGCAGGTGTGGGAGGAGCGGCAGGTGGGTGGAGAGGCAAGCGTGGGTGGAGAGGAGCGTGGGAGGAGCAGCAGGTGGGTGGAGAGGCAAGCGTGGGTGGAGAGGCAAGCGTGGGTGGAGAGGCAAGCGTGGGTGGAGAGGCAGGCGTGGGTGGAGGGGCAGGCGTGGGTGGAAGTGGAGTTGGAGATGTAAGTGATAAACATTACAGTAAACGTGGAGGTGAAGGAGTGTGAGAGGCCACCACGGTCGACCATCCTGGAGTTTCAATAATAAGGTTAAAAGGTGATCAAATTACCACTTTTTCTTCTACTTCCAAATCGTTCAGTTTACCCCATCAAGCAGTGACTGTGAACGCTGCCTTTCATTTTGATCTCGTGAACGCTTATTCGTGATTTTATCGAGATTTTGTGAAACTTTGCGAGAAAAAACAGAATTACAGAGAAGGTTGGGCGGTGTAGACGAGTAGTGGGGGATCATGTGAGCTGCGGCCGCCACAGGTCATTAGTTCACATCCCGCAAACTGTGACCAACATAAACCAGTGTCATGAAGTGGAGAACATGTAGAAAAACCTCCCTTCTTTCTCGATTTTTTTTTAACTTCGAAATATCTCCGAAATAACGCTTCATTGGTCAAATATTTCGATACATAATAAACAATAAAACTTAATTACATATACGAAATAACCGCAGTTCAAGGTTGCATATTGTTCAGTAACAAAGGAATATTATAATAATTCATGAAAATCACGAAGGGTTTTAAACGACTCTGTGAAGCGGATTATAACCTAGACACGGGTAACGGGCATCATATTACCCATGTCTGCCACAACCCACAGCCAGTTGATAAATACGGGAGGAGGAGGAGGAGATACGGCCACTGAGGACGTGATGAAGTAAGTGGCCTCCTGTTGTGTGGGAGACGAGGAACATGACCAAAGATAAATTGTACTTCACAGGTACATTATTATACTCGTAGTCACCGATAAAACTCTCCCTGGATCGTGACCATAATATAGTTTGGGGGGTCTGGTAACGTATATACAGTAGTTAAGGTAGAGTCTCAGTATACTTTGGATGTGCTTTTTTTTATCGTAAGTTGTGGGAAATATTAAGTCTACGATTTTTTTATATATATTTTTTTTTTATGACAGGAATTTGGACCCATAGTGACACACCCTCCTTCTCCTCCTCCTCTTCCTCCTCCTCCTCCTCTTCTTCTTCTTCTTCTTCTTCTTCTTCTTCTTCTTCTTCTTCTTCCCCCTCCGCTCCACCACCTCCCCTCCTTTCCTTCCTCTATTCTTCCCCATCCCCCCTTTCTTCCTCCCCTTCTCCTCTTCCTTCCCTCCTCCTCCGCCCTTCCTTCACGGTCAGGAGGTAGGCACGAGCCACACCACCGCCACAGCAGCAACAAAGAAGAGTCCTTGAGTCCTCCACGCCCCTAGCACAAGAGGGTCATCAGTCCTCCTCTCCTCCCATACTCCACCTCTACACCTCCTCCTCTCCTCTCCTCCCATACTCCCACCTCCCCCCTCCTCCCCATACCTCACCTCCCACCTCCTCCCATCTCCCACCTCTACACCTCTCCACTCCTCTCCTCCCCTCCCACCTCCTACTCCACCTCCCACACCTCCTCCCCTCTCCCACCTCCCTACACCTCCCACCTCTACACCTCCTCCCATACTCCCACCTCCTCCCCTACTCCTCCACCCTACACCTCCATACTCCACACCTCCACCTCTACACCTCCTCCTCTCCTCTCCTCCCATACTCCACCTCCACCTCTACACCTCCTCCTCTCCTCTTCTCCCATACTCCACCTCTTCCCATACTCCACCTCTACACCTCCTCCTCTCCTCTCCTCTCCACCTCCTCCCATACTCCACCTCCACACCTCCTCCCATACTCCACCTCTACACCTCCTCCTCTCCTCTCCTCCCATACTCCACCTCCTCCCTACTCTCCCAGGGCCATTCACCTACCCATTTTCTATTCCTTTCCTCAGCCTCCTCCTCCTCCTCCTTCCCACTCTCCTAAGTCGTCGCCCTCCCTCCTCCTTATTCCTTTCCTCATTTTTCTTTTTTTCGGCCAAATTAACTTAATGACTGATTGTGTCTTATCATAATCAAGGGGGGTAGTGACGGAGGGAAGTGACGAGGGGAGTGACAGGGGGAAGTGACAGGGACGGTGTGTGTATCGTGTCAGGTGTAGTGTGTGTGTGTGTGTGTTTGTATAAGACCGTGATAAGTCAGATCGCTTTAAGGCCAACGTAGGTAGAAGCGAGACCGAGTACCATTGTGTGCATAATACCTTGATAAAACAAATATACAAAGTGTTTACAGAGTCCCTTGATATTTGTGTTTGCAGAGTCCCTTGATGTTTGTGTTTACAGAGTCCCTTGATGTTTGTGTTTGCAGAGGCCCTTGGTGTTTGTGTTTACAGAGTTCTCCTTGTATATACTGTACACAAACAACAAGGGGCTCTTCAAACACAAACATTAAGGGTTTCTGTAAACACAAACATCAAGAGACTCTGTAAACACAAACACCAAAGGTTTTCGTCAACTCGCAGTTTAATTAATAGCTTTAAGTCTCGCTGGTCACTGATCGGGGAACTGATTAAAACGAACCACTGGAAACAAAGAAACGAATCCGTGATAATGAGTAGGAGTTGAGACACAATCTCTCCCTTGTGTTAACGAATGATTGGAGAGTATCGAATCCGGAGTCAGATCCACTCTCTCCCCTGGGTTAATGACTGGAAAGAATCGAATCCGGAGTCAGACCCCAATCTCGCCCGTGTTAACAAATGATTGGAGAGTATCGAATCCGGAGTCAGATCCACTCTCTCCCCTGGGTTAATGACTGGAAAGAATCGAATCCGGTACAAACGTTTATAAAAAAAAATCTCATTCAAACGTTAAATAAAATGACACACTCATGTATTTCACTCAATCATTCGTTCACCAAAAACATGTATTGTACCAACAGGTCAGTGAAAACCATTACAAAAGAAAAATGGAACGTGTGTGTAGCGGAGACTGAAGTGGGTCGGTGTTAATCGATGACCAGAAATAACGGATGTGTAAGAGAGATTACTTCCAGCAGGTTAAACCCCTTGAGTACGAAGATTTATTAACACCTTGAGTACTATCGTTATCGTAGTCAAGGGATTAAAAGTCACTGTACTCGAGGGGTTTAAAGTCATCGTACGCAAGAGGGTTAAAACACCAACTTCAAGGGGTTAAGTTTATCATACTCATGGGGGTTAAGTTTATCATACTCATGGGGGTTAAGTTATCATATTAAATGGGATTATCATACTCGAGAGGGTTAAGTTGTCATACTCAAGGGGGTTAAGGCATTATACTCGAGGGGGTCATAACACAATCAACACAAAATCTCCCTCACACACAATTGTCAGAAACTCGCTGGGTCGTTGGTTCACTAAAAGCCTTGTGAAATCCTGTTCCCTTTTTTCCCTCGTTCGTCCAGTTTTGCAATTGTTTTGTGCCATTGTTTCTGAGGGCGAGAAACAACCCGAGAACCTGACGCAAGGTTGGTCAGCGCCGAGGTCTTCCGTGTTCCTGCCTCGATGTAAACATACACTTTTATCTGGCATTGTGACGGAGCTTCGACCCTTTTGTTCGAAACTTCGCTTTCCTACAAAACCAGGACGTAACACTGCGGCTGTCATTGTTCGAGACACTTCACTGTGCTTCGAAACTCTGAATAATTTTAATTTAGAAACAGTTTAGAATGAGGCTCAAATCTTTTTAATTGTTTTAAACGTCATGTTCCTTCGAAATCAGGACGTGAGGTTTCGGCTGTCATTGTTCGAGACTTTTTAGTCTACTTCCAAATACCGAATGAACCTATTAAAAAAATAGTTTAAAATAATTCTAATTTCTTTTATCAGGACGTGAGGTTTCGATTCTCAGTATTCGATACGCTGCAAATTGCTTCAAAATCCTCAATGACAATGGTTTAATCTGTAATCCTCGAGCAGTTAAACCATCGTCTTTAAAGAGGTTTTAGATAAACGATCCAGGAGGCTTATTTTCCACCCGATCAAGTTTATTTCTGAGATTTGGTTCAACCAAAAAAAGTCCGAAATTATTTTGTCCGTTTACAACATCAAGCAGCTGCCTCCCGAACCGGTCCAGCTATTTATCACTCACCGTATGTAATCACTATGTATGACCAGCATAACCCCTCGGGACTACAGCACATACATACAACACAATACAAAACTTTACTATTCTGTATTCTGTTAGTGTGTTTTTCTTCTTGGGGATTATACTGACGTGCATAGTGATTACATAAGGTGAATAATAAATGGCTGGACAGGTTCAGGAGGATATCTGGGCGAGCATACATGGTGGCGATAGATGCATATATATATGTGTGTGTGTGTGTGTGGTGGATACAAACATACTGTATACATACACTGTATCACAGGACTATTTTCTCCAACATGATAAGGGTCTCAGTCGTAAACACAGAGTTACAGTACTGCACAACCTTACTTCTTGTTTTATTGACCAAGCGTTAAATAATACCTTGCTATTACACCCCCGGGCCATTTTTTGTGCCTTCATCAAAGAGAGAAATATCGTTTAATCCCGAGTCAGAGAAAGTCAAGGAAGGTTAGTGTAAGTCCTTGTTGCTTTCTAAACTCACACGACGATTGTTATAAAGGAGTTGATATCTTGACTGGATCAATAAGGATGACCTAGTGACGACAGAGGCGCTATTGTCAGGTCAAATGTCATGTAATCCCGGGTCAGAGAAGGCTATTGTGATCCTACGATACTTTCTAAACTTGAAAGACGATTAGCATACAGAGTTTAATAGTGTGAAGATGATAAGATGACCTGTTGACGAAGGAGATGGAGCTATTATACACTAACTAAGGTCAAAGGTCACCTAATACCTCGTCAGAAAGAGTGGTGATGGTGGTTTAAAGTCCCGACGATAGTTCCTGCAGGCACCAGAATAGTTTAGCAGCATGACAAGATTACAAGGGTGACTTGGTGGTGTGGAAGGAGTGTGAGGAGACCTTCATCCGCGGCTGCCTATAGAGGCCAGCAATGATCGGGACTGACGGACACCTCTGGTCTTAAACAACTGCGTAGGAGGCACTCTTGATGTGATGTTGTGGCCACCTGCAGTAGACCTGTGATGTTGTGACCTGCCGCAGTAGACGTGATGTTATGACTTGCTGCAGTAGACGTGATGTTATGACCTGCTGCAGTAGACGTGATGCAATGACCTGCTGCAATAGACACGTGATGTTATGACCTGCCGCAGTAGACGTGATGTTATGACCTGCTGCAATAGACACGTGATGTTATGACCTGCTGCAATAGAGACGTGATGTTATGACCTGTCGCAGTAGACGTGATGCAATGACCTGCTGCAATAGACACGTGATGTTATGACCTGCCGCAGTAGACGTGATGTTATGACCTGCTGCAATAGACACGTGATGTTATGACCTGCTGCAATAGAGACGTGATGTTATGACCTGCCGCAGTAGACGTGATGCAATGACCTGCTGCAATAGAGACGTGATGTTATGACCTGCTGCAGTAGACGTGATGTTTTAGGTATAAACTTAAGTCACACGCGGTCTGGTGGAGGCAGTTCTCCCAGTCATCGTCTTGGCCGGGGTGGTAATATACGTACAGTAAATTATACATTTATGTCTGTTTATTGGGAATTCTGGATGAATGGCGAGTTTCTTTGTCTCGAGTCACAACTGTTATATGCTGTTGTTGTTGTTTCGGATGCTTCGGTTGCCAGAGTTATTAAGTATTACATTTTCGATTTAGTTTACATTCTTCATTTAGTTTACATTCCTGATTTAGTTTACATTCCCGATTTACTTCCCGTCGCTGGTCTGATCGACAAATGCGCTGATTCAAACATATATTTGTTCAACTAGAAGTCAAGTCAGTTCTTTTGTGTGTGTGTGTGTGTGTGTGTGTGTGTGTGGGCTTGAAAGTCACTGTCATGCGACCTTAAACATGTACTAGATTTCAGGTGTGTTGGGGTGATAATATAATATTACTTGTCCAACACACCTGAATTTCTGTACATATTTAAGTACAAGTGTTGGGCATAACACTGATTTTTAGGTTCACACACACACACACTATGACATTAGAAATTTTGTAAAGTGGAATAGTCAACCAAGTACATTTAAGGTCAGTAGGAAAACGACCTCTTTTTGGCCAAGGTCACGCTCCTTGTGGTGACCTAGTAAGGGACCTGAGGTCACGAGGGAAAGAGAGTTGACTTTATTTGACCTATACATCGCGGTAGCCAGCAAATTGTGTTGTCCTTCTGTGGATAGTTGCGACCCAGCACGGATAGTTTGGCTTGTGGATAGTAATGATCCCTTTTGGTTCCTAGTCACCTTGAGTGGTCGACTTGGGAGACGGGCTGAACGATACAGTAAGTCGCCTCCACAGGTTTTCCCGCTGCCCTCAGAGATCAAGAATGTTTTAGTCAAGTGAATGAGTAACCTGACGGGGCAGGTCTTGTGGCTGTACTGGAGTATATAAATAATTGTCTATTACACGTCTATACTAGAGGTCGCCCACAGGAGCAGTAGCTGTCTGGCACATAAACAATGGCGACTCACCCTGGGCTACACCACACCTCGCTCTTCTACACAAGACTCTTGAAATGGTTCTTTCCCTCTCTCCTTCCTCCACACGGGGATTAAACAGGGGAGGGGCTGGTGGAGAGACTGGGGGGGGGGTAGAGGGAGGGTAGTGAGGTGGGTTACCTGGCTAGTCTCGCCTCTCAGTGAGACATTAACGGTTGCGCTCAACACTTGTGTCCTCATGAGGTATTTCTTACTGAGGCTGAGACATGTTATTTGTGCACAGCTGAGAGAGATAATGGTGCCGAGTGTAGAGTTGAGGGCCTCCAAGGATGACGTGTAAAGATATATGCATGTGTGTTAAGTGCATCAGCAGGGTTGTAGAGAGCTGGTGAAGACACTGTGGAGTACAGGTGTGGGTGAAGACAGTGTGGTGTACAGGTGTGGGTGAAGACAGTGTGGTGTACAGGTGTGTGTGAAGATATTGTGTGGTGTGCAGGTATGTGAACGGAACTGACACGTCGACCCAGTGTACGTGTTGTGTCTGGTCGAGGCTGAGCTGCCCAGCTACACATTTTACGGGGCCAAGATGAGAAGGGTGGCCACACTTTCTCCGTTATTGACCAAGTAAACGTTTCATTGCGAGGATTTGTTTAACTTGTGTTGGGTCACCTGGAGGTGATGTGTCATCAGGGTTGTAGGTCAAATAGGCCCCCAACCTAACCTAATCTAACCATTAAAACTGGGGCCCATAAGGACATCGTCAGTCTACTAGAAATGTGGCCCATTTGATCTCTCAACTTGTCCCTCCAGCACCCAAACTCACACCTGGCGGTGACCTGAGTCATGTGGAGTTGACCTTAGGTGGTGCTGCTTTTTCCTCGTCGCTACAGCCGTCGTACAAGACAGGTGAGTCTGTCAGTGTGTTGTGACGGTCATTGTTCTTCTGCTACGGTGTTATGATTATGAGGTTCAAGTGACGTAAGACTCATGATCTTGTTATACTGTTGTTGGCAGAGTCGCTGTTTGTGTACACACACACACACACACACACACACAAGATAATTTGTCCATATAGTGAGGGATGTTGGTATATATATTAATGGGTATAAATGGGGTAAGAGGATTAGGGGGGAACGAAGAGACCTTTTGATTCTTGAATAAAATTGAAAGTTGTGGTCCCAGGAGTCACGATATCTGGGAGGGTTGGCAAAGATAGCCCGAAAACTTTTGTTTACAGTGGTGGGCCGTGGTCGCCAACCCTCAGACCAGAGTGGTTCTATTTACGTATGCAGGCGTGAATACAACCTCTCTCTCTCTCTCTGTGTTAATATTCATAACCGGATCAGTTAAGTGGTTTCATGGATGTTTAATGATGTACACAAGGGAGTTTTGTTTACACTGACCGTCACTCAACACGCGATGGATGTTAACTGAGCGTCTTCCTGTACAGTGTCGGGAGGTTCGTCGTTGTTTGGAGAATTTCTCTAAGCAAACCTCGTCACGTAGCTCTATCACTGCATAAACTGGCAACTGATCAACATATCGGCGTAAAACCTGTTATGGATATATACCGTTAAGAAAATACGGATCTCATGAAGTTTAGTCACCCCACAATTTATTTCACCTGGTGACTGAACACACTAACCTACCACCCCCCCCACACACACACAGGTAAGAATTTGGGTATTTAATTATCAGGTGAAATATGCTGGATTATATAAGACTACCCCAGTGACTCCTGCAGGTGTCCCTAGTAATGTAACTCTGAGGTGTTCCAGGGAGGAGGAGGAGGGGGGGGGGTACATCTGATGGGAAGAGTGAGTGAAGACGAGACATTCCAGCAGCAGGTAGGAAGAGGCCAAAAGGTTAGTGGCTGACGGTGCTCTGGCTGTAGCCAAGGACGACTGGGCTACCACTCCCGCAGCAGCTGAAAGTGAGAGGCATCGGCACACCACACTGTTTGTCTCTGGTCCTCCCCGCCTCTCCTAGCCTCGCCTCTACACCGGATAAGTCAGCGTTCCTTCTCCTAACACAAAGCAATATTAGAGGTCTTGGTTTCATCATACAGGTGTGTTGTTGTCATTTTACCTGTTGACGAGGTATACTGGTGATGATTTTCTTGTGTTACGGAGTGAAAAGAACACGAAAATATTATATCCTGTCCCCACGAATTAAAATTGCTCTCGCTTGTGCATAAGTTGACAACACGGAAAACTCTACAACTATTGGGCAACTCTGGACGATTGATCACTAAATATGTAATGCACAACCATGAAACCGCTAAGTAAAACTGATTTGTGTGATTTAAAAGTATAATCCTGAACATGAACTTCCGGGAAGGAACAAATGGAATCGTCCTACTGAGTTTCACTTTTAGTTCAAGAGCAGCAAGACAGGATTGGATTTATTCCCTCGTCAGCAGCTGGTCAAGTTCACCTCCGGGTTACTCATTATTTACCTCTCGTCACAGCCTCCACTACACCAACCTAACAACCG
Source organism: Homarus americanus (assembly GCF_018991925.1). Lineage (NCBI taxonomy): Eukaryota > Metazoa > Arthropoda > Malacostraca > Decapoda > Nephropidae > Homarus > Homarus americanus. The sequence continues at coordinate 20,674,904 of NW_024741901.1, read as the reverse complement.
GTCCACTTGTATGATTTAAGATCCTTTTTTTCCGGGGTCCGCCTTAAAAGATATTTCCTCGATGGTGTAACTGTACAGCTATGTGCCCGCGGGGTACAAGAAGTTGACCTGGCTATCACAGCACAACCTTGTACAAGATTCTCCTTTACCATCATCACCATCACCACTCACAGCGCCTCCATCATCACCACTCACAGCGCCACCATCACCACTCACAGGGCCTCCACCATCACCACTCACAGCGCCTCCATCATCACCACTCACAGCGCCTCCATCACCACTCACAGAGCCTCCATCACCACTCACAGCGCCTCCATCACCACTCACAGAGCCTCCATCACCACTCACAGCGCCTCCATCATTACCATCACCACTCACAGCGCCTCCATCATTACCATCACCACTCACAGCGCCTCCATCATCACCATCACCACTCACAGCTGATTTAAGGATAAGTTAAAACAGTGTTGTCTGAACCACGTCCAGCTGTCGTGGCCACTGTGGTATGGTATAACAGTTCCTCGTTATGTTTATGAGCTGCATCGCGAGTCACAGCGCCAGCACGAGCCCTGATTATCCCTATTGTAAGGTGAGGGACCTCCGCCCTTCACACATTACGTCGCTCTCGGTCAACTGTGAATAAACGTCAGTGTCCGGGCTACGACGACGCTGGCTGGCGGTGGTGGACAAGTAGTTCTGGCCACTAAATTCGGGAGATGACAGCGCGAGTACGAGAGATTGCTGGGGACACTGTCGTCCTCTGGGATATTCGTAGCATCCGTCATACCAGCGGTGAACGTTGCGGTAAAGAAGTAAATATCTCAGTAAGGGTGAAGGGTGTGGATACAGTTCGTGCAACAGCCTAGATCTGCCTCGTACTGCTGGAGGTGATTTATCTGTGAGAGAAGTGTCAGTGAGCCGCAGGTGCCACCTGATTGTGTGACGGCGACTCACCAGCGGTCTATATATGTAAATCTTGCCTCACACCTTAGGATGCTACCCTCGCCTGCTGGTTAACGGCTAGCCAGACTCTCTCTCCCCCTCCTCAGAGTTCACACAGTTGGTAACATCCATGTACAGTATGTTGACGTGTAAGGTGCTGGCTATAGAAGATCATTTTGTCAGTGAAGGAGTTTGGTGGTGAGTACCTCGTGTAGCGGCAGTATAGACAGCAAATAGTAGTGAGGGAATAAGTGGTCGTGTTCATGTGCCACTGTGAAGGTCACTGCTGCCTGTAACACAACACGCTGGCCTTCGCCCTTGGAATTCCAGTCTTCCAGTCGTTTACTGTCCCACCTTGAGTTCCCCGCAGAAAAGCGGCCTTATTTCCTCCCTCACAAAGGCCCTGAAGGACAGGACCTGAAGTGAACTTTAGGCTTTCCAGTTCCTACAGGAGTTTGTCCCTCCTCACACACACACCTCAGCGCTCGTCAGGAAACGATCAGCGTGATCATTCTGTTGTGTGTTGAGTGAGGTCTTAGCCGCGGGGTGTTTGGCAAGCTGAAGCACCTCATTCTCACATGTGTGAGCAAGACTTGACTACAAACCCATTATCGCAATCATCGGACAGACAGAAACAGAGAGTGGGCAACCTCCAGTGGTGATTATGTGATTATGTATCCTCCGTCTCCCCCTACCCCATAGACTTCACCTACCTGTCAGAGAACCAGCCAGAGGGTGGAGGGTAGAGGGGGCGGAGTGTGTGTAGACACTTCCAGGTACCAAGAAAGTTTAACGAGCGGTGGAGGGTCTCTGGCGGGATGACCTGCGAGCGACGCTTCCTAAAATAAGATTAAGAGGAGGAACGAGAAACGCGGCTGGGAAGGGGGGTACTGAGGTTGTTCATAGGGAGGAAGAAAGAGAGAGAAATGGAACGAAGAAGGGTGAGGAAAACAGAGAATAAAAAGCTGTACGAGAAGAACTAAAAGAAGAAGGAAGGTGGGAGGAGTGAGAGAGAAAGAACCAGAGTGGCGGTGGGAGGGTGACGGCGTGTTAGGGTACTGCATCACCCTCCCTCACCCCACTCCTACCCTCCCTCATCCTCCCACACCCCACCCCTACCTTCCCTCACCCTTCACCATCCTCCCTCACCCACCTCCTACCCTCACTCACCCTTCACCATCCTCCCTCACCCACCTCCTACCCTTCATCACCCTCCCTTACCCCCTCCAATCCGCCCTTACTCTCCATCACCCTCCCTCACCCCCTCCTATCCTCCCTTACTCTCCATCATCCTCCCTAACTCACCCTCCATCATCCTCCCTTACCCCCCTCCTACCCTCACCCATCTTCCCTCATCCTCCCTCACCCACCTCCTCCCCCCCCCCCCTCACCCCTTCCTAACCCTCCCTCATCCTGGACGTCACCCTCATCCTGGGCTTCACTCATCCCTCACACTGTTCCTTCAGGTTGGAAATCAGTGAACAGAAATTCCCTTCAGTACTAACAAGTTTCCGAGTTACGCAGGAGATTTTGTCTTGTGTTTTAATCTTTGTTGGCGGGAAGATGAGGAGGACGTGCTATGGCTTGGTCATCTGAGCCTCAGTCTTAATAGGCCACAACATGAAACAAATGCTTGCCGTCTGGACTGTTAGCAGTGAGACCTGTTTGAACTGGGGTTAGTGGTACTAGGGCCTACTAGGACTGGGGCCCTGTGGTACTAGGGTCCATCTAGCCCGACCCCACTCTTTACCATGCACAAAACTATTCACGCACTGTTTTGAGAATTTTGGCATACTGATGGTGCCAGTGTGTAGTGTAATCATGGTGCCAGTGTGTAGTGTGGTGTGGTGCCAGTGTGTAGTGTAGAGTGGTGCCAGTGTGTAGTGTAGAGTTGCCTCCAGTGTGTGGTGGCAGGTGTGGTGGCAGTGTGTGGTGTGGTGTGGTGCCAGTGTGTAGTGTAGAGTTGCGCCAGTGTAGTGTGGTGTGGTGCCAGTGTGTAGTGTGGTGTGGCGCCAGTGTGTAGTGTGGTGTGGTGCCAGTGTGTAGTGTGGTGTGGTGCCAGTGTGTAGTGTGGTGTGGTGCCAGTGTGTAGTGTGGTGTGGTGCCAGTAGAGCGAGTACTGGTGACCGTCACGCACACGTCAAGTTGTTGCTACAGTGAGGTGTCATAAAAATTCTTCACACTAAATCGCAGACCCAGGAAAAAAGTTCGATTTGACAGTACTATTATTGTGGTGTTGGATAGTTAACCTTTACGGTGCCAGTACGCTCCATCCCCCAGCTTCCTTCCACTCCCCTTCTCTCCCCCCCACTACCCCTCTCCCCTACCCTTCCCCTGTCTACACGCTCTCTTATTAACAAAATTAATATATATGCATCGATGGACAGGTCTTGACCCCGGATTCAGAGAACGTGAATAATGTAGAAGCTGTATTGTGAGTAATGTAATCTCATACGATTTAAACATACGACGTGGCGTCACTTTTATTCATCTTTGTCACATTTTAATTCAGAGAACGTAAGTAATATAGAACTAACTGTAGGAGCGCGTTGTAATGTTTCTGGTTTGAATATACGTAATTCTCACTTACTCATCTCCGCCTCATTCTGTTTCCCGCCAAGACTGTCAGCTGGAACTTTTCAACATAAACAAAGTTGATGGATCATGACGGCATCACTCCCGCATTGTACCGAGACAACCTTTCACTTGCTACTACTCACTCGTTTAAAAAAAAATCAATCAGATATATTTCTCGATAAACTGGCGTCATATTCCCGTATTTATCAATATATTTCCGTCGGTTGTATACACATTTATGCGTCCATATATGAAGGTAACATGAGATCATTCATTACGAAACTTTACGGTGAGTTAGTTGTGGTGGGCCAGCTGCCTCTACTTCGTGATGCTGTGGTGGACTGCCTCTACTGTACACACTCACCTAATTCACAACTAAATTATATGTTTATTGTTCATGGTGGCGAGTGTGTGGTTATACCTTATGTTATTTTTGGTCACTGATTCAAGAGTAGATTAATTGTTTATGGTGACGAGCGTGCAGTTGGCTAGCGTAACATTGATTTATGGTGTGTTATGGTGTTCTCACAAAGCTTAACACTGTACTTTAAGCTGGTATTCGACCATTATAACACCTGGTGATATATATTTACATTTTAACATCCAGTAATATTAAATAATATCTAACAGATGTGGTGAATTTGATGTTATGAGCAGCTCTCGTGGGTAACGGTACTTTATGTGGCTGTAAAGTGTCGTAAAGTTGTCTTCTTCACATTTTAAAGTATATTCAGTCACTCTTACCACCAAAATAACATTGATATTTTGGACAGAATTACTTGAAAATATCTTATGGTTCAATGACACTGATAAAATGACAAAAGAGTTTCAAATGTACTACTGTAGATACATATTATTAGGTAGATTGATATAAACGTGGATACTTGTTCATACATTTAACAATATTCATTACTCACACTATTTTTTTTATTATTATTTCTACCAATTACTTTCGTTTCCAATCACTTCATAATTTTTTTCATATTATAAATAACAGAGTTTTATACACGTCTTACGGGTTTAAATAGACGTCAAGTTTAACATTGTTTTTATTCACTGTGTGCATTCACTATTTTGTGCTGAATATCATGAAGTTATTTTTGTTTTAAATCTGCCAATCGTTTGTCGAGAAGCTAAATGGATGCTGGAAACATTCTTGTGGTGGAGGCTGCCGAGTGACCACACGTGCATACAGAAATAACGTGTCACAGTGCTCATTGTTATATTGGCAACAGGTCAGCAACACTGGTTATCTCCTGTTGTGTCATGTAAGTAACAGCGGCGGCACCTGATTGGCTTACTTGTATAACCAATAAGAAACGAGTGACTGAAAACAAGGACACTTTATGATAGAAATAACAATAATTTTCCACGTCTATGATACGTTTGCTTTGACTGTGAACCAACCAACCAATCAGACGCTAACATTCACCTGCTAAACTATTACTAAACATAAGTGGATCTGTTTGTTTATTACGGTTGTTGCTCTCCTGTTATTGTTATCACTTATGTCTCTACACCCCCATTACTTACTGTTGTCTCCTATTATCCCTCTCTCTCTCTCTTTTATTATATTCCAGTGTTTACTCCTTGCGTTAACTCTCCTTCATTATTCTTATGTTCCTTTCTTCTTCTTGTTATCTTCTGTTATCTTGTGTGTTTCTGTTATCGTATTCTCCTTTGTCTGTATTTATTATGTCTTCAATATTTCATAATGTATTTTTTGGAAATTTTTTGTATTACTTTGTAGTAGGCTATATGGTATTAACTGGCGTACCCGGCGCGCGCGTTGCACCACAGACTGCAGGTGTTAGACGAGGTGAAATGAACTAGACAGTGTAGCCACAACGTTAAGTGAACATGTAAACAAAAGAACGAGATCAAATTACAGTTCTCGGTGTTCAAAACTGTATTCCTTCGCGGGGAGGGGGGGGGGGCACTAAGACCACCCCCTTCCCACCCATTAAAAAAAATTCCACCTTCAGGATAGTTGCCAAAAGTGTAGTAATGCATAGCAACCAACACCACAAAACAAACAAACAAACACTGTGCTTTAAATATAAACACTGTATGAGATGTACCATATTTCGTAGCTGTATTGTATTAGATATTCCCATTGTTTTGTTTGTTGTTGTTTTTAGTTCAAGTATAGATTTTAATTACGGTCTCTTTAACAGAACCCCCAGTTGAGGGTCATATGTCAGGGTTGTCATAATGATGCTTCGTGTGATGTAACGACACACCATGACAGTTACTGCTTGCTTGGTTGTGACACTAGAAGGGGTGTGTGTGTGTGTGTGTGTGTGCGTGTGTGTGTGTGTGTGATGAGCAACACCACTACGCACACAAGCTAACGTCGGGATGTTGTAAAGGTTGAGATGGTGAAGATGGTGATGCAGGGGAGGTGGTGATGATGATGATGATGAAAGTGATGATAATGAAAGCGATGATGAAAATGATGAAAGTGAGGATGATGATAATGAGAGAGATGATGAAAGTGATGATGATGATGATGATAAAAACAATAAGACAATAACTGAACGTGTTGCCATTCAATCGTCGTTAAGCCTGGGTTACGGAACGGACCAAAACAACCTAACCCATCCCTTAGTTACCCGAGACGAATCAACTTTACGACCCCCTCCCATAGGGTTCATAATGAGGGTCGTCTTAATGTCGTCAGTGAGTTTGCATGACTGAAAATTTAACTAAATTTTCGTGAAGGTCTTCGTCTTACTTGAGTGTTTAATTGCGGCATTGGCGTGTGTGGGTGGGTGGTTGGGTGTGTGTGGGTGGGTGGGTGGGTGTGTGTGTGTGTGTGTGTGTGCGTGTGTGTGAGTCAATAGAAGTATCAATATCAACCAAGGTTAACATCCATCCACCCTCTCATCAGCATTGCCAACTTTCCTCAATCACATTCCATCATAACGACACATCGCCACGATAGGCTACAGGTGACCCGAGACTATAGTTTACTTACCCTGTTTTAAATCATCACTTTGAAAAATATCCCTCATACTTCAACAAATAACAACATTATCAGTCAAATCACGAGAGGCAGGTGGTGAGGTTAACTGAACACGGTCTTTTTATTTAGAAACATTTTGTCTAATTTATTCAGAAACGATGGAATACACACACACACACACACACACACACACACACACACACTTTTATAATGACAAAGGTGAGGAAAAGGGGAAATAAGACTGAAGGAAGGAGGAACGGGAAGACGATAGGAAGGAAGGGGGGAGGGGAACCACCATGACCTCTGACCTGCACCAGCCAAGAGAAACTCAGCTCCTCTTCCTCCTATCTACACAATGGCATAGTCGGGTCATATGGAACCTAGTTATAATGAAATTGGGGGGTGGGGGGAGGGGAGGCTCTATTAGAACCCCCATTAGTACAAGCTTAATAGGTCCGGTTAAAGTAGGGGTCTATTTCACTCTACCTACTGTCTGTCTGTCTGTCTCAATTTTCAGTCTCACTTTTTCTCTCTCACTTTCTCTCTCCCACTTTCTCTCTCTCACTTTCTCTCTCCCACTTTCTATTTGTCCTAATTTTTTTTTCATAATTTCAATCACCAACACAGGTATGAACACTTCAATTATACATATTATAATCTCTTAACTTACGCTATACCGCTATAACTAATATTTGTCTTTTAATTATATAACCTCCAGACTGTATATATAATTATGTATTGTGTGTATATATATCTCATTCGTTTAGGTATGGTGTTGTGTGTTATTGTTGTGACATAAACAAGTATGATGCTATATGGTGACGTAACGTGTGGTATGTGGTGATAGCGCTTGTGTTTACGATGGGTGGTGGTGGTGGCGGTGATGGTTGTTGTGGTGGTGGTGATGGTTGTTGTGGTGGTGGTGATGGTTGTTGTTGTGGTGGTGGTGGTGATGGTTGTTGTGGTGGTGGTGGTGATGGTTGTGGTGGTGATGGTTGTTGTGGTGGTGGTGGTGATGGTTGTTGTGTAGTGGTGATGGTTGTTGTGGTGGTGGTGGTGATGGTTGTTGTGGTGGTGGTGGAGATGGTTGTTGTGGTGGTGGTGATGGTTGTTGTGGTGGTGGTGGTGATGGTTGTGGTGGTGGTGAGTTGTTGTGGTGGTGGTGAGGTTGTTGTGGTGGTGAGGGTTGTTGTGGTGGTGGGATGGCTGTTGTGGTGGTGGTGTGAGGGTTGTTGTGGTGGTGATGGTTGTGGTGGTGGTGGTGGTGTTGGCGATATTGTTGTGGTAGTGGTGATGGTTGTTGTGGTGGTAGAGTGATGGTTGTTGTGGTGGTAGTGGTGATGGTTGTTGTGGTGGTGGTGATGGTTGTTGTGGTGGTGGTGATGACCGAGTTGAGATGACTAACACACGCACAAACTTCCTAGAGTGAACACCAGTCATCGACCTCACCTAGTCCTGCACTCCCTCCTGAATACTAAGTAATAGAGATCTTATTCTATCTCGCCTTTAACGATCGATATCCAATGATAATATTTACCTTAATAAAAAATAAATAAAAAAAAAGATCCATCAATAAAAATTAAAATCTCAAAAAATAGTGAGTTAATTTTATCTTCCGGGGTGGTTAATATGAAGTGGAAATTCATAACAGGTACACAAGTACAGCACAGTAGTTAAGATGATCGCCGTGGTAGGAATGTTAAGTGTCTTCAACCCGTTTTCTGTGGAGTTGGCGTATTGTAGTGAGAGCTTAGGATATTTTATTTTTGTTTACCTGTACATTACTCTGAGTTAATTGAGTTCGTTAACTAAGATTCTTACTGTACTGTTACTTTGTCTTAAAAATATATAGCCTATATATAGATCAAGGGTTATGGTATATATATTTATATTTTTTTATAGTCTATCTGTAGTTATGCAAGTGTATCATGATGTAGGTTAGGAGAACACCCGCCTGTACACACACACACACACACACACTTTCAGTTTCAACCGACGCACCTCACCCGCCCAGACCCCCGACGCACCTCACCCGCCCAGACCCCTGACGCACTCCCACCGCCCAGACCTCGACGCACCTCACCCGCCCAGACCCCCGACGCACCTCACCCGCCCAGACCCCCGACGCACCTCACCCGCCCAGACCCTCACCCTTCACACAACGGGGGAACCAATCATAACCTCCCTTAATTACAACACCTATATACCGGGTAGTTCTTAAACGGGCCATTATACCGCCGACTATTAACCCTGTGTGTATATTGCTGTGTCTATAATCACACAAGCAGGTGGTATGTGAACCCTGAAGCGCCGCGAGCAGGTGGTGTATATAGAAAGTAACAGTTGTGGGTTTGTACCGCAGGTGGCGCGGGCGGGGTTGACTTACACACCTGTCTGACACTTCGGTAACCTCTGCGCCACACCTGTACTGTCCTTATTGCAAGATGTTCGTTAATTTATTTAGTTTAGCTGAGTACGATGCCAACCTCTTGAGTACAATGATTTTTTGTACCCTTAAGTTAGATAGTTTAATCACTTGAGTACGGTTTCAGTCCTTTGAATATATGATATGATTCCTTGAGTTAGATGAAATGGTACTTATCGTACTCAAGAGGATAAGGTACTTATTATTTGTATTCAAGGGGTTATGTCATCTTACTCAGATGGTTGTCATTGTACTCAGGTAGCTGTCATCGTACTCAGGTCGCTGTCATCGTACTCAGGTAGCTGCCATCGTACTCAGGTAGCTGCCATCGTACTCAGGTAGCTGCCATCGTACTAAGGTAGCTGCCATCGTACTCAGGTAGCTATCATCGTACTCAAGTAGCTATCATCGTACTCAGGTAGCTATCATCGTACTCAGGTAGCTATCATCGTACTCAGGTGACCAAAGACATATTCAACCACACATTTAAATTCTGATGTGAATTTCAAACCGATGCTAACAAAAGACCTCCCACCTTCTCGACCTTTCATTAGTTCTCTCATTTACCACCACGACAGCCTAACTGTTTTTATCGCCGCGCGTCACTCAACTGAAGACCCGTGGTGTAGAGCGGAGATTAGGGTCACCAGATTCTGCGAGTCGTAGCCATGACGGAAACAATAGCAATTCAAAGAGGCCTTGTTTTTCTTCTCTTTCTTGGATATTTGCTGCAGCGGCTTCTTGTGGCAACCGATTTACATTTGATGCTGAAAAAGATACGAGGATATATTTTTTTTTTTTTCGTTTACAGTGTATCTTTTGGAAAGGTTTAGTACGGTGGGGGATGATGTGCTTTATATGTGTGGTGTGTGTGTGTGTACGCGAGAAAGAGGCCTCACCACCTTACACAACCAGGAACAATGCTTCACCTCACCTCAACACATGGACTACAGTCACGCTACCAACACTGACGTTTAGCGAGGACAACCATTCGCACTCATTACACACTTTAGAAGAATTTAAGTGCATAAAATAAATGCACCATTGTTCGAAACGTTTACTGAGTGACGGACCCTACAAGTGTGCACGTACGTTTTGTGTTCATCGTCTTAGCTGATACGTGTAATATACTGTATTAGATGTGCTATATAATGTTTACCGAATTGACCTCCGAAGCCAACATTGAGAGAGAGACACACACACACACCTAGCCTATCCATACACCGTCCGTCACTTGCTGGTGGTCCACTGCAACAAACACAAACACGGTACTCCTCTACACCCTCCTCCTCCTCCCGCCGCCCTGAAGGACACGGGAAGTGGGAAGGAACTGTCCATGGGGCCCGTTAAGTGGTGCTGAATGATATAATAGAGGTGTTAGTGTGATGATGATCAGGATAATAATTTTAGGTGTCCTTCATGAGGTAATGAAGAAGCATATTCGAAGGTTGTTTATGTTAAGGTGTGTGTGTGGGTGTGTGTGCGTAAAAAGATGTGTTTATAGTGCGCCCAAATATGAACACCTGGTCATTAAACATGCAAGAGGTGTTATAGAGATAAATTGTACAGCCTCCATCATAACTCTCTCTCTCTCTCTCTCTCTCTCTCTCTCTCTCTCTCTCTCTCTCCCCGTAGAACCACCCATTAACCCCCCTTCCCTCTCTCTCTCTCTCTCCTCCACAGAACCGTACTCGAGTGCCTGAGAAAGGGTGAGAAAATGAGGGGTTGGTTCGATGCCTTCAGATCAGATGGAGGACCCACGCTCTACGCCTACAGCAACCGGACCAGCGTCACGGGCGATGTTCCCACCATCACTATCTGCCTCCTCTTCCTCACCGTCTTCATCGCCTTCCTCCTCATCTTCCCGGGAGTCAGAAAAGAGGTGAGGGAAGAGATAGAATGAAATGAAAGAAGATTAGGGAAAATGAGAGAAGAGATAGAATGAAATTAAAGAAAAATTAGGGAAAAAATAGATGAATTTGGGGAGATAGAATGAAAAAGATGATAACTGGGGTTTAAAATAGGATGAAAGAGGTGGAGGAAAAGATAGATTGAAATAAGATAGAATAAATAGGACAAAGGAGGAGTTAGAGAAGAGATGAATGTTGGTAGATATGATTAGAAGAAAGATAAGAGGTACGAATGTGATAAAAATAGATAAGATGATAATTAACTGACGACGTAAACAAACTGTAGACAACTAAGTGACGACGTAAACAAACTGTATACAGCTAAGTGACGACGTAAACAATGCCGTAAACAGCTAAGTGACGACGTAAACAAACTGTAGACAACTAAGTGACGACGTAAACAAACTGTAGACAACTAAGTGACGACGTAAACAAACTGTAGACAACTAAGTGACGACCTAAACAAAAATGTAAACAGCTAAGTGGTGACGTAAACAACTAAGTGACTACGTAAAGAACGATATAAATAGTTAAGTGACGACGTAAATAAGGATATAAACAGCTAAGTGGCGACGTAAACAACCATGAAAATAGTTAAGTGACAACGTAAACAACATACCTACACAATTAAGTAGACAAGTAAGCAACAACGTACATAATTAAGTGTACACGAAAACAACGACGTATCATACATAGCAAAGTAGACATACACACATACACATACATACATACACACAAACTTAAGTGGACACCCTCACACCTAAGTGGACACATACATACATACACAAACACGTAAATGGACACACGCAGAGACACAAACAACAAAGTGGACACACATACATACATACATACATACATACATACACTTAAATAGACATACGTAGATACAGACAAAAAACAAAGTGGACAAACACACATACAGTACAGACACACCTAAGTGGACAAGAAGTCAACTCTCTCACGGTAGTAAGTGTGGTAACAAGACCTCGTTTCGTAATGTGGTAATTGGAGGTTGTTTACCATCGCCCACGGTTTAATCTACAAGATGCTAATCAAACTTAATTATGGCGCTGGGTTAAATGGCGCGGCGATGTGTGTAATGGTGTTCTCATCCGCTAGTGGTGCTGTGCTTTATTGTGATGGAGTGAGGTAGATAGATAGATAGATAGATAATCAGAGAGAGAGAGAGAGAGAGAGATAAACAATGTACTTCCCACCCCAAATCAGTGCCCAAAGAGTACTAACCGTCACTTTCTCCCCACCTGCAGAGATTCGCCACCATCTGTACAGTGACGCTGAGTTTACTGGTCGGCACCGTCATCTGTGGTGAGTATTGTCTCTATACTGTATTTACTTAATGTTAACTTTATCCAGAGCCAGTGTAAAGTTGATTATATTACGTGTATGTATGTGAGAGAGAGAGAGAGAGAGAGAGAGAGAGAGAGAGAGAGAGAGAGAGATTGTCACCTTTGCACAGATAATAACACAATAAGGAAAGATCCGTGAAAGAAAAGTCATGGTCCAGTATTCCTCCGTAAATCGGGAAACCTTCAAGAGGCTTCACCAAGTGGAAACGTAAACACGGAGACTAAGTGTAAACACCTTGTTGATGTTCCCGGCCTAAATCGCGCCTGCTGTTGCCTCCATCGCGCCTCTCTACGTGAGGACCACCACGTTCACGCCCACCAGCCTCCTCACTTTCTCCCGGGGATCCCTTGTCAAAATGATATACGACCCTCTGAGAACCCCTACAGGAGCAGGATGCCCCACAGACGGTTCATGACTCTCTGACGACCCATACAGGAATATGGCCCCTCGTCAGTGGTCCTCGACCCTCTCAAGAATGGGACCTCTCGTGACTGGTCCTCTCTGACGACCTTGTGAAGTAGTATCTGGTATTGACTGAAATCGGTAACTTGTGTATCTCATCCCCGTGGTCGTGTATAATCTCGCTTGACGGCTGCACTCCACTTGTTATGTGTTTCCTCACTGTGTTTCTCATACACTCGTCTAGACTTTCTCTGGGTCCATTCCCAAGTGTTGGAGGTCTGGGAGTACAGTGCCTCACCTGGTAATTATACTCAAGACGGCAACAGTTTGAACTTTCCTCCTCCGCTCCGCACATGCCAACACTCAGCAGTAACTAGTATGTTTAGCCACAAACGTTAACTAATGTGAGTGACATCAACTACAACTGCGGTAAAAGTTTCACAGCACGTGTACAGCGACTCAGACTTTCTTTTTAAGAGGTGATTCTGTCTGTCTGCCACGTAAAGGTGATATTAATAGATACTGGGACAAAACAAGTCCTTCACCACTGCCCTTTTGGGAACTTCGGCAATAATTACCATTGTTCTAACCTCAATAGTGTAAATATAGGTACAGGTACATGATTGAACAGGACACCTTACTGTTATTGATCTAAGGTTTATATGAAGGTGCTGTGGGAGGTATATTTTTAGTACAGCTGTAGCTCAATGGGTCACGTTTACTCTATCAGAGGTTCAGTGTTTGATCGTACAAAACAGATGAATCATTGACCGCCTCCCCGTCACCCACCAACACCCTCAACACCTCCCTTGCCAGATGGAACACACAGCGATTAGTCTCTCCTCCCCCCCACCTTCCCCCATCTCCTCCTCCCGGGGTTGGTTTAGGTCAGCGTCGGGTGATTCGCTTTCATTTTCTACCGGAAATACTAGTGAAGGCTGAGTGGTCCCTGCAGGCGGGGGTATGACAGGGGATGACCACGAGGCACTGGGGGCATGAAGCGACACACGCACACCCACAACACTTCCACACACACACAGTACCTCACCTGAACGTTTTCGCCTCAATATGTGGAATGGTATCTTGATTCTATTAACCCGAGTGACATAGTTCATAGACTATTAGATCACCTGAAGATTAGACCTCCAGCTTATTCCATCTTACGATTAACCATCCTAACGCTAACCTAACATAACCTAACCCCTCCAGATAAAACGTTAGGGTGTTTAACATCAGGTGAAATAAGCTAAGAGGGAGCTAATCTTCAGGTAATCTAGAATATTTTCCCATGGATCACAATATCAATCAAATATTCCCTTATGTCTTAATGTATATAAGTGTGAGAAAACCTTAACGTATATACCTGAGTTTGAGTGTTTATTTAAGCGAGTATTTGCCCATAGAGTGAGGCAATTACTCCGTGGTCGTACCTTCAGTGTTGTGTTGTGTCAGAGCATCGTGGTCGTACCTTCAGTGTTGTGTCAGAGCATCGTGGTCGTACCTTCAGTGTTGTGTCAGAGCATCGTGGTCGTACCTTCAGCCAGGGAACACCGGATACCTTAACATAATTTATCATCACCACATTAGTGTTTTACATTCACTCTGACCTTCACCACATCCCCCACCACCACACCCTCCACCACATCCACCACCCCCTCATCCTCCACCACATCTACCACCCCCTCACCCTCCACCACCCCCTCACCCTCCACCACCCCCTCACCCTCCACCAATAAAAACAAGACCCCTTAAGAGATGCTGTAACTACGTCCTTAAGTTAATGATAAGAATAAGTAATAAATTGAGACCTTCGCCCCAGCAGCTGCACCACGACCTTACCTGGGAGATTGCAATTACAGTACCTGAAAAGTAAAGTTACCTGTGTTGTTGATTTGGGAGGTGAGCGTCAATGTTAAAGGTGTGGGGGAGAAGGAGGAAAATTGGGGGTGAAGGAGAAGAGGGGGTGAAGGAGGAAGATAAGTGAAGGAGAAGAGGGATTGAAGGAGAAGAGGGGGAAGAGAAAAGAATTGAAGGAAAGTGAATTGGGAAGAAAGAGGGAGGACGAGGAATGTGAAAATGAGAACGAGGAGGAGTGAGGGGGAGAAAGAAAGGGGATGACGAAGAGGGAGGGGGGAAGGAGGGAGAGGGGTTGAGAGGGTGGAAGATGGAAGCAGGGGGGGGAGGCAGGCAGGCAAGGGGGGGTGAGGCAGGCAGGGGGGAGGGGGTAAAGCAGGCATGGGGGGGAGGTGAGGCAGACAGGGTTGAGGGAGGAGGTAAGACAGGTAGAGGAGAGGCGGCTGAAAGGACTCGTGGCGACCAACTTCCGCAAGTATGTAGGTCAGAGGAGGAGCCTGGCGTGTATGTCAAGGCCTCACACACACACACACACACACACACGGAAAATAAGACAGGGAGTAGGTAAAGGCGAGGGTGAGGAAGGAGAGGTGTGGGTGGTGGTGGTTGCCTCGCCATATAGGTCACTTCGTCACCTTGTGAGGGTCAACTGTTACATAAATTGGCCGCCAACTTTGTGGAAACTGATGGAGTCTCTCTCTCTTTGCCTCTGTATGCAGGGGAGTCACTGAAAAATCTATTACTCAGCTTTATAATTGTAAAAAAAAATACTACATCAGAAAGGAGAAATAATAATGAACTCGACTAAAAACTAAAAAATAAAAGAAAATCTCTAACAACCCGTAAAAGAAACTATAAACCCTGCACCAAGCTGACGAATACATGAGCAACGCAAACCTCAAGAACCCAACAGCTGACAGCACGTAAACAATAGACGGGTGACGGTTTATTTCCTGGATCCCGGTGAGGTTCAGGAAGCCAGAAGAAGCCGCCAGTAACCCCCCGGAAGTCGGTAGGTGAGGTGCAAGCAGTTCCTCGCTCGCTCTTCCGCCTTTATCTCCAACTTCCGCATGTGAATAATTACCCCCAGGATATTAGGAGAGTAGTCTTGTTAGCTGAGGAGATGTTAACAATGCTTGGCCAACACGGGTAATTTTATATCAAGGTCCTCCCGAATGAACGTCTGTGGAGCGGAAGAGTAAAAAAAGTGTAGCTCAAATTATCAATGGAGAATTATCGTGATGATTCGACCATTATTTACCTCTCCTCTTCCTCCTTCCTGCTCCCTACCCACAACACCTCACTATGCTCCTCCTCCCCACCCACAACACCTCACTATGCTGCTCCTCCTCCCTACCCACAACACCTCACTATGCTCCTCCCCACCCACAACACCTCACTATGCTCCTCCTCCTACCCACAACACCTCATGCTCCTCCTCCTACCCACAACACCCCACTATGCTCCTCCCTACCCACAACACCTCCACTATGCTCCTCACCCACAACACCCACTATGCCTCCCCACCCACAACCCCACTATGCTCCTCCTCCCCACCACACCCCACTATGCTCCTCCTCCCCACCCACAACACCTCACTATGCTCCTCCTCCCCACCCCACACCCCACCTCTCCTCCCCTACCCACAACACCCCACTATGCTCCTCCTCCCTACCCACAACACCCCACTATGCCCTCCTCCCCACCACAACACCCCACTATGCTCCTCCCCTACCCCACAACACCCCTCTACCTCCTCCCCACCCACAACACCCCACACTATGCTCCTCCTCACCACCACAACACCCTACTATGCTCCTCCTCCCTACCCAACACCCCACACCCCACACTACCCCTGCCCTCCTCCCTACCCACAACACTATCTTCCCCACAACACCCCACTATGCCCTCCCTCCCTACCCACATGTCCCTCCCCTACAACACCCACTATGCTCCTCCTCCTACCCACAACACCCACTATGCTCCTCCCCTACCCACACAATGCTCCTCCCACCCACAACACCCCATGCTCCCCACCCACAACACCCCCTATGCACCCCCTACCCACACACCTCACTATGCTCCTCTCCTACTCCCCACAGCACCCTATGCCCTCCTCCACCCCACAACACCTCCTATGCTCCTCCTCCCTACCCCACAACACCCCACTATGCTCCTCCTCCCTACCCACAACACCCCACTATGCTCCTCCTCCCTACCCACAACACCCCACTATGCTCCTCCTCCCTACCCACAACACCTCACTATGCTCCTCCCTACCCACAACACCTCACTATGCTCCTCCTCCCTACCCACAACACCTCACCATACCCACACCTCACTATACCCATCACTTTTATTTTACATTAATCCCTTTACTTATTAATATAGTTATATAGTGTAACCTGGAGTAGCCATCTTTTGCGGGTAGCTGATGTAATATAATGGCGTTTTAAAGAATCAGTTGAGAGACATTAATGGAGTCGGACGTTTCATTTATTTATTAATTGATTTATTTTTATTTTTTAACTTATTTATCTTTGCTCATAATTGGGGGTATTTTACTGATAAGAATAATCACAGTCGACGCCCCACGTTATCGGTATACCGTATACGTATTGCTGATATCTGAACCGCTTGAAGACCGTAACATTTCATTAATTTCTATTGTATCTCTAACTTTATTATCTCTTCCTCACACGAATCTGTCTCTCATAAATTAACGTCAACAGATTTCAAGGTCCTCAATAGTCAGATTTTGGCTCATATGTTTGTAAAGGTTTAGTAATTTGTATTCATTTTTTGTTTGTTGGGTTTGTCGTTGGTTATTATTTGTTTATTGCAACGATGACGTGTGTGTGTGTGTGTGTGTATGTGTGTGTGTGTGTGTGTGTGTGTATGTGTGTGTGAGTGAGGGAGAGAGGCAGTGTGAGGTAAGGGACTGTATGAGGAGGAAAGGGATGGAGTGTGATGTGAAGGAAGAAGGAAGGGAGGGAGGGGGTGTGAGGGAAGGGATGGAGGAAGGAAGTGTGATGTGAGGGAAGGAAGGGAGGGAGGGAAGGAGGTGGTCGTGTTGGCCGTGTCCTTCACGTTGACATATTAGGAACGGCGTTGAGTGTGTGTGTGGTGTCTGTGAGGCTTTTATTATTATTATTGTCGGTGTTGTTGGTGGTAGTGGTGGTGGTAATGTTGTCGTTGTCATTATTATTATTGTTGTTGTCGTTTATTCCTCTAGCTGAATCGTCTCGCTGTTAGAAAGTTGGTGGTGAAAGTGAGGATATGTGATGAGGGTAAAGAATTATTACATACTTAATCACCGGAATGTGTCGATGGAATGCAAAAGCAATCACAGTGATGAGAAAGGACATGGAGGGGTGAGGAAGGGAAGGGGGGGTTGTGGGAGAGGCAGGGGGGAGTGTGGGAGGGACGAGAGGGAAGGGAGAGGGATGTGGCAGGGAAGGGAGTGGTGAGGAAGGCAAGGGAGTGGTGTAGGAGGTAAGGGAGTGGTGTAGGAGGCAAGGGAGTGGTGTAGGAGGCAAGGGAGTGGTGTAGGAGGCAAGGGAGTGGTGTAGGAGGCAAGGGAGTGGTGTAGGAGGCAAGGGAGTGGTGTAGGAGGCAAGGGAGTGGTGTAGGAGGCAAGGGAGTGGTGTAGGAGGCAAGGGATGGAAGAATTATGGGACGGGTAGGGAGGGGTGTGGGAGGGAAGGGAGTGGTGTAGGAGGGATGGGAGAGTTAAGAACATAAGAACATAAGAATGGAGGAAACTGCAGCGGGCCTATTGGCCCATACTGGGCAGTCCCGTTTACACCCAACCCCTATTGCTCATATAAGCATCCAACCTATGTTTGAAGCTATTCAGCGTATTCGAGTTAATGATGATATTTGGTAACTTGTTCCATTCATCCACTACTCTGTTTCCAAACCAGTGTTTACCGATTTCACGCCTAAATCTTTAATTTATCTAATTTAAAACCATTGTTACGAGTTCGCTCCTGGTTGGATAGTTTGAGTACCTTTGTAATGTCCCCTTTGTTTAGCCCTGCCTTCCACTTATACACCTCTATCAGGTCGCCCCTCGCTCTACGTCTCTCGTGGGAGTGCAAATTAAGATACTTTAGCCTGTCTCTATATTCAAGGTTCCTAATGCCCGGGATTAGTCTTGTCATTCTCCTCTGAATTCTTTCCAAGGATTCTATATCCATTCTGTAATACGGTGACCAGAACTGAACTGCGTAGTCCAGGTGTGGTCTCAGAAGAGCAAGATACAGTTTTACGATGACCTCGCTAGTCTTGTAACTAACACTCCTTTGTATGAACCCAAGTACTTTATTAGCCTTGTTACGAGCAAAAACACATTGTTTACTTGGTTTAAGGTTCCTACTTATCATTACTCCTAAATCTCTCTCGCAGTCGGATTTCTCTATGGCATCGTTGTTCATCTGCTATCTGGTTTCCCTGTTTACATCTCCTATACTGAGTACTTTACATTTGTCGACGTTGAATTTCATCTGCCATTTTTCAGACCATTCGAAAAACTTGTTTAGATCTTCCTGTAGTTTTGCCGAGTCCTCGTCAGATTTAATAACACGTCCTATTTTAGTGTCATCAGCAAATTTACTTATGTTGCTGTCTATGCCGATATCTATGTCGTTTATGTATATAATAAATAATAATGGTCCAAGTACTGAGCCTTGGGGAACACCACTTGTGACGTTGCTCCAATGGGACTTAGTGCCGTTAATGCTCACTCGCTGTTTCCTGTCCTGTAACCACGCCCTAATCCATTTAAGGATGTCACCTTTGATGCCATGTGCTTCTACCTTTCTAATTAGTCTTTCGTGGGGGACTCTGTCGAAGGCTTTGCTAAAGTCGAGATATACCACATCATAATTGTGCCCCTCGTCCACCGATTCGAAAACTGATGAAAAGAATGTTAATAGATTAGTTAGGCAAGAGCGTCCGCTTGTGAAGCCATGCTGGGAATCATTGATCAATCTGTGCTTCTCCAGGTGATTTCGAATAGAGTTTGAGATGATTGCTTCCAGTAATTTGCCTACTATTGATGTTAAACTGATTGGGCGGTAGTTAGAGGATAGTGATCTATCCCCCTTCTTGAAAATCGGTATTACATTCGCTATCCTCCAGGATTCTGGTACTACACCTGTTTTTAAGGACATGTTAAACAACTTTGCTAAGGGCATACTAAGCTCTTCCTTACATTCCTTTAATACTCTGGCAAATATCTCATCGGGACCAGGTGACTTATTAGGCTTTAGTTTGTCTATTTGCTTACTAACATCGTTACTAGTCACTACTATCTCACTTAATTTGTTTTCTTCACTATCTCTGAATAGAGTCGGTGCCTCGGGTATCATGTTTAAATTTTCGGTGGTGAAAACTGTTGAAAAATATTTATTCAAATTATTGCTCATTTCTCTGTCGTTATCAGTGAGCTCGCCGGTGTCTGACCGTATTGGTCCAATCGTTTCTCGTGTTTTTGTTTGATACATTTGGTAGAATCTTTTGGGGTTTGTCTTCGCCTCCCTTGCTATCCTTACCTCATTATTCCTCTTTGCTTTCCTTATCTCGGTTTTAACCCTACTCGCCAATACCCTATAATAGTCCCGGAGGTGAATTTCGCCACGATTTATCCTTCTACCTATAGCCTTCCTTTGGCCAATGATGTTCCTTAAATAATTATTAATCCATTTAGGGTCATTGTTGTCTGATCTGAGTAGTAGTGTAAGAGGAAAGGGAGTGGTGTGGGAGGGAAGGGATGGGTATGGGAGGAAGGGAGGGAGGGGTCAACGATTAATGTGAAAGTAAAGACGGACACTGCCTAGGTAGAAGCTCTGACCTTGAGGCAGTAGCCCCTCCCTCCCTCCATCATACCCCTCCCCCCCTGCTTCCTCCATCATCCCCTTCCCTCCCTCCCTCCACCATACCCCCCTTCCTCCTCACTAACCAACTTGCTTAAGGTACCGCACAAAGACAGCGACCACAATGACGTCAAAATTTTACTGAGACTCTACCGTAACTCTGAACAGGTACCGTTAAGAGACCGAGCAAGGTCAGTACTCTCCCACGGTTGAGTAACAGAGAACTGACCGACACGAAGATAAAATACAGAAATAAAAAAGCGAGAAGTGTTGTTTTATCTCCTGGAATGTCATACACGGTGGCTGAGTTGGGGTAGTGTGCCAGTCAGTCAGTCAGTCAGGGGGAGTAACGGAAGAAACCATAGCTGCTGGGGTGTGGGTGAATGCTGTATGTGGTTTGTCACTGCACGTCCACGATTCAGTAACAAGAGTAGTGCACCAGTCCCTGTAACGTCTATCTATATATCTCTTTGAAGACCCGAACACAACAGTACTATCACAACTATCTCGTGTTCAAGTCGTCAGTCACAGCAGCTGGACGGGGTAGGAAAAGTAGAGCCCTGGACCTTCTCTCTTGTATGTGTCTGAGTGTTGTGTGTGTTGTACCTGTTGTGAGCTGCACCTCTATCACACTATAAAAAGCTCGCGTGATGCCCAAGACTGTATCCTCCCGCCCGCCTTCTCCTGTCCTTCCCGTCTGGATCAGGAACAGGAGGTGGGTGTGGGGTGGGGTTGTTGGGGTGGGGGTGTTGGGGTAGGGGTGTTGGGGGTGGCTCCACTTCAGGTGACACACGGTTGTTCAAGGTTGAGATGCAAAAGGTGTGTCTTTCGTAGCTACCATCATCATCACCAACACAAGACGTAGCCTCCCTTACTAACGCCTTCTTTCCATCCTATCCTCCTTCCTTACCTCTCATTCCTTCCTTCCTTCCCCATCTCTTTCCCTCTCTTCCTCCCCCTAAGCAAGACAAAATCTCAAGTACCGAAAGAAAATACGTCATGCAGATAGGAATGAGTTTCGTGGTTGTGTCGACACGTTCTTGAAGCCTGAACAAGAACTGTGAACTATGAAGAGATTATCAGATTCAGAAGCGTCAACAAGTCCTGTACATACATAAAGAAATAAAAGAAATAACGGTACTGAACATTATATGACACGAGGTTAAGTAACGTTTGTGTTTTATTACGACAGAGAAATGACTGTCACTCACTAAAGGAAGTCCACAGTAAACTCTTTCCGCTTTATATATATGAAGCTTCTGCCCTCACCTCCCCCAGGATGATCATGACAGAACACCATTAACAGCAACAACACAGCACCGTAAAGTTACTCTACTGCTGTGCCTATTAACACGTTCTGCAGCATCATTCGCCGCCAAGTTTCGAGAGAAGGAAAAACAGCATCGTGACAGGAATCATTTTAATCCTTTCTCCCTCAGTGCATTCTATTTTTTGACGTGAAGCGGAGAGCGATTTGTGTGTGTGTGTGTGTGTGTGTGTGTGTGTGTGTGTTTTCCAGCGGCCTCCTCACTGCCACCATGCCACCCGTTCCCCCGACCAGTACCGTACAGCTTTCCCACCTCCCGACACCTTCCTCCTTCCACTCTAACCCCTCCCCCAATACCCTTCTCCCTCCCGCCCCCACCATGGACACCCTCCCCGAACAACAACAAAAAACATCCAACATTACCCGATTTCTGCGCCAGGTGCCGCCCATTACAAGACCACCGCCACAACTACAGCTGCTTTCTCGGGTTATGTTTGGTTAAATCTTGCACTCACTGTTGACTAGGATTTGTATACCTGTAATGTCTATTTGTATACAGTATATGACGAGCTTGTGTGAACCTGTCTGTCGCATTTATAGTAACGTCATTCATAGGATATACCGTGAGCTGGTGAGGTCACGACCCCACCAGAGGTACCAGGCTAAGGGGTGGAGGTAAGGAGAGGGGGAAGGGGGATTAAGAGAAAGGTGAGGTGGTAAGAGGGAAGAGAAAGGTGAGGTGGGAAGAGGGAAGAGAAGTGGGAGAAAGAGGATGGGAAGAAGAAAGAGAAGTGGGAGAAAGAGGATATCAGAATATTGTATCCATCAGTCAATCAGTTAGTTACGACACCATCACCACGTCTGAGGGATGGAGACCACGATCCTCCACTAACACAACAGAGATAAACACATGAGAAACATAAATAAAGTAATAAAACTATTAATGAACGAAATTAAAATTGACATAATAAATTAAAGCCTATTAGTGAGTGTAAACAGAAAATGTGGAATGATGAATAGATAAAAATAATTGACAATAAAAGTAGTAATATTAGCGGAGGTAAATATTAAGTGTTGGAAGGGCGGGTAAGACCAGTTCACCTTCAGTAGTTCTGGTACGTCTCGAGGCCTCGCCAGGTTGTATGTAGTTGATACCTCGTACAACAGCCAGGAAAAAAAATCATTTGGAAGACAACCTGCGGCTGAAGGTTACCACACTGGCAGCATTCTAAATTCTCTTAGACTTACACCTATGGCATTTTCATCCTGATTGGAAGTGTCGGCAGGTATCTAGCATCGTAATTTGACTCTAGGACCATTTTTTCCTTCTTCCTATCTTGAAATGTGAGAATATATTTAACTTACTCAATTTTCTTCAGTATTACGTATCTTCCTCATAGTTTTCTTCGGCTAGTAGAGACACGACAGTAAATTTACACTGAGACTAATATAAACCGTTGTGTTGTCTTGTACCCAGGTGAAGGAGAGTTAACTATTTCATACCTGTGTTCTGGGGGACTGTAGTGAGGCCTCATGAATACACAGACTTGTTGATCTGAAGAACCTCAACAACTAACACCGTTCACTGCTTCCTCTAACACAGGGCCACACCAGGATGACGAAGGGAGTCCCTAGCTTTTTCTTCTGCTCGCTCTCTCTCTCTCTCTCTCTCTCTCTCTCTCCAGATAAATAGATGCTGAATGTTCATATTGTAGAGGGTGGTGTAAGGCCTTGTGACCATGTTTGCTTCTTGGTCTTCCAGCTGTGGGTGTGGGTTTAGAGGCGCTAGGGTTAATGTTATAGTCTTTTTACAGAATTCTAGCCAACAGGAATAGAATTTTATCATTGAAGAGTTAGATCACCTGAAGATTAACCACCTCCTCAGTTTATTTCAGCTGATGATTAAACACCCTAACGTTACCTGGGGGTGGGAGGGTTAAGTTAGGTAAAGTTGGAGTTAGGTTAAGTTAGTCAGGTTAAGTTAGTTAGGTTAAGTTACAGTTAAGTTAGGTCAGGTTAAGTTAGTAAGGTTAAGTTAGAGTTAGGTTAAGTTAAGTCAGGTTAAGTTAGAGTTAGGTTAAGTTAGTTAGGTTAAGTTAGAGTTAGGTTAAGTTAAGTCAGGTTAAGTTAGTTAGGTTAAGTTACAGCTAAGTTAAGTCAGGTTAAGTTAGTTACGTTAAGTTAGAGTTAGGTTAAGTTAAGTCAGGTTAAGTTAGAGTTAGGTTACGTTAGGTCAAGTCAGAGTTAGGTTGAGTTAGGTTAAATTCACGATATGACTGTTAATCTCACGGTGAAATAAGCTTGGAAGGGGCTAATTTTTAGGTGATCCGAACTTTTTAATCAAACCATCTAATTCTACCTCTTCCTATACCAACTTCCTCATAAGACAACAGTAAACTCTCCAAACATGTGAGGTGAATCATGAGGGTGTAGGAAGGTATACACTTGGCCCTACTACTACTAGACTACTACTACTATTACTCGTCTACTACTACTAGACTCAACTACCACTACTAGCTGATGATGACGCAGTGAGGGTAATTTAGTATGCATATGTGTGTGTGTGCGTGCGTGTGTGTGTGTGTGTGTACGTTTATAAGAGCGCACATACACTTACACACGCGTGAGCATTGTGTGGGTGCAGCGTGAGGATGTATGAAACTATTTATAGATCAGTAATAACACAGGGTGGAGGACCTTGAGATGGTTTGTACAATTCCCGGAAACTAGCCTCTCCCCCCTCCACCCATTCCCTCCTCCTCAACCCTCCTTCCCTCTCCTCCTCTTCTTTCATTCCCTTCTTCTCCTCCTCCTCCTCCTCCTCCCCCTCTTCCCCCACCCCTCCCTCTCCTCCTCTTCCCCTTATCCCTCCTTCCCTCTTCCTGCTCCTTTCAACTAGTGATCCCTTTCCCCTCCCCCTATCCTTCCCTCTGTCCCTCCTTCTCCTCCCCTCCCCTCCCTTCTCCTGTCCTCCTTCCCTTCTCCTCCCCTCCCTTCTCCTCCCTTCCCTCTCCCCTCCCCCTTTCCTCCTTCCCTTCCACTACTGATCCACATCTTGTTCCGCCTCGCATCATTGTGTGACTTATTCATCCACTCGTTGTGATTCTTAACATAAAGGTCTTCCCTGATCCACTCCTTGACGCCCACAGATCCGCGGCTTCAGGTGGTGAATCATGTGAAGGTTGAGACACAGACAGACAGAGAGACAGAACCGAGTAAGAAAGAGAGAGAGACAGAGAGAGTAGTTGGAGTGAACTCGATCGCGCCCGTGAGACTACTCCGTCATAAACCACTGGGGGACGAAATATTTTGGTGGAATCATTTCTCGGCCCATTGAAGACACAGGAAATGCCATTGGACGAAGAGTTCTTGGTGTTGGCTACTACACGACTGCACAAATCAACGATCCATCGACAATCATGTTTACTTTACAGACACACTATAAAAACCAAAAGACAAAAACAACTACAATAAATAATAATAATAATAATAATAATAATAATAATGGTCTCAGAATTACGCTGAGACTCGACTTTTAAACACCATTCGGGGAAGGGGGAGGGGAGAGGAGAAGGGAGGGGGGTGAGAGGGGAGGGGGAGGGAGAGAGAGGGGGGGACAGAGGAGGGGGGAGGGAGATATTAAAGGGACCCGTCCGGCATGTTGATCACCTCCACAACATGACCTCGTCCAGGACAGTAGGAGACAGGTAAAATGAACAACAACAACATCAAAGAGAGGAAACTTATGTGGGAGATGGAAGAGGAATAAAAAGAAAAAACATAAAACAAGAACAATAAGAAGCAGATTAAGACGAAAAAGTAGAAGACGACCAAGAAGAAAAACAAAGAATCTCAGACGAAAAAAAAAAATTGAGAAACACAAGAATAAAGGGAACAAGAAGACATACAGTAAGTACACCATCTTCACATCACCTCTTCAAGAAACTGGATTACATTAACAAAAGTTCTGAGGTAAGAGTCGGTGTTTCGTCTCGCTGGGCGTCTCGAGGCTTCATGATCCGTGTGTGTTGTTCCCAAATGCAGAATAAACCCACGTTTGAAACATACTATCAAACCCCTGCCGAAGAGCCGAATCCTCGAACCACCGAACCCCTGAATCCTCGAACCACCGAACCCCTGAATCCTCGAACCACCGAACTCCTAATTCTTCGAACCATGGCAACACCGAACCTCTGAGTCATCGAACCACCGAAACCCCTAAATCCTACAGCCACCGAATCCCCAGAACCAGCGAACCCATGAATTCCCAAACCACCGAAACCTTTGATAAAAAAAAGAGACATATATATAAGTAAGTAATGATATCTGACTTATAACTGGTGTACTTTTGTTAATATTTATCCATATGGTTAATGATACTAATAAGCACTTGAACTTTAACCGCCCTAACGCTAACCTAACGTCAACTTAATCTATCCCAAATCAACCTAACGTTAAGGTAATCCAAATCAAACCCCCCACCAGGTGAAATAAGCTGAAGATTGGGGGGGGGCTAATCTGCAGGTGATCCGGAGACTCGGTAAAGTGTTGTTAGTTGTGATGGTTGAAGACACAGTTATGAATCTCCAGAAAATCTTCTGTGAAATGTTTGTGGTCGTATTGTGGCTGACGAGTGACCATAAGCCTAGAATATAGCGAGTGTTGGTGGTGGTGTGTTGGTGGTGTAGTGTTGATGGTGTGGTGTTGTGTTGGTGGTGTGTTGTGTTGGTGTGTCGGTGGTGGTGTGTTGGGAGAGTTTTGGTGTGGTTGTGAGAGGCGTGGTAATGGGTGGCTACCAAGGGCGACACCGTCCACCAACTCTACATGGTATAGTGGTGACGCGCCCAGCTGCACCACAACCCACGCTGCTAAACACCCTACACCGTGAAGGCCACCCCCCCCCCCCCACACACACACATACCTGCAGGAATTACCACATTTCAACATTCATATTCGGTTCGCTATAATGAGAACAATAGGACAGTAGGTTAACATAGTAACAATAGCATAATATGGCGTATAAACATAAATATGACAGACAAACAATAAGAGCAGCAGCCAAAGGTCTTATACCAGAACACATACACCATGCTGGGCAATGGTGTAGAGAAATGGTTGCTGGAACTAGGGAAGATAAGAAACTTTGGTGATGTTTCCTTGGTACTGCTGGAGGTGTGTGAGGAGTCAGCAGCAGCCCCTACAGGAGCCACGACCAATGCTCCTGTTGGAGGCGCCCCGGAAGCGGCCTCCGAGGGCGGTAACAGCGGCGTGACAAGCAAGACTGGCGGTGCTATTGAGGTGGCTGCCACAAGGACACAAGACGCTTGCGGTGTGTCCTGTAGCTGCCACTGACACACTGTTGCTACCCTCACCACCTCCCCACTTCTCTGTCGCTTCTTTATCGCCACAGCCACCCTCTGTGTCACCCACCACCCGCTGTGTCACCCACCACCCTGTGTCACCCACCACCCGCTGTGTCACCCACCACCCTGTGTCACCCACCACCCTCTCGACTCCCATATCCAGGTCTCGTCAACATCACTACGACTTTAACAGCCCTCAGTCTCGTCCCCACACCACCAGTAACACCCAGAACGACTCTCACCATACCCTGGCCCCACCAATAACCTAATCCCCCTAATAAAAACAAAAACAAAAACAAAAAACTAGAGTCAAGGAAATAAAAGCTTAGTAGAGTATATCTGGTAATTTGGGCGATGAGGACTGTTAGACCACATTCTCGATTCATAAACCAGTTTTAGGTGAATGAGTTAGTGAGGAGGCTCGTCATGTGGTGGACCTGCTTGACCCTCTTACAGCCTGCCTTAACACCTGTCCGTGGTGAGTGTGATGACCCCCGCACACACACACACACACACACCTAGTACTATCCCTCCTGTTACCCAGCACTGAGAAGCATACTGCCCATTCCTTTCCTGTCCCCCCTCCCTCTTTTCCTCTCTCTACTTCCTCCTCCTCCTCCTCCTCCTCTAGTCCTCTCTCTCCTTCCTCCCCCTTTTCTTTCCTCTCCTCTCCTCTCCCCACCTAAAGAAAAATTCAAACTCACCCTTAAGCGCTGCATCGCCCCTCAGACAAAATTGTCAGACTCGCTTAGGTGAAGTGTCCTTGATTGTGTGTGTGTGCCGTTGGTGAAGTAATTCGGCAGGTAGATGAGTTGTGACGTCATCATTGGTGTGTGCCGTTGGTGAAGTAATTCGGCAGGTAGATGAGTTGTGACGTCATCATTGAGACACTGAACCCAGGGTGTCGTCAGGACGCTAAATAACAGAACCAACACACATTCAGAACCACTCGTGTTGAATGACGAGGAAAGGTTAGGTTAAAGACTGGTAGGAAGGTCTCCAGTAGGTGTTATGTTAACCAAGGACGAATGAGAGCTCGTCATACCCACAAACGCGCGTGTGCTGCCAATTCTCACCCAGAACAGTGAGAAGTGCCACGTTTTACACTTTACTCAGACCATTTTCGGTTTATTTCAACAGTTCAAGACTCGAAACAATGGCATAAAAAGGAGGATCAATGTAACAATGTTTGAGACATGCTTCATAATGGTGAAACAATGAATCTTTCTACTGACAATTCATTAAAATATGAGTCAATAACGTTGACAATACTGTGATAAAATTATCGAAGATGAAATGTCTTGCTGCTAAAACACTATCTGAGAGCTTTAGTTTCGAATACCGTCATACACACAGAATCATACATGGTGTTGCCACGTAGGGTAAAAAAATGCTGACTACCGTAGATGATGACGTTGTGTGCCTCAGTTCAAAATTGTTCAAAATTATCACGGACATTTTATCATAAATATCATACTATCTTCTGGTAAATTTAAGCAGCATATTTCTGTTAACGTATTTTTTCTTAATTGTGACAAATCCTGCAACCTAATTTAGCTACGTTACCTTCCTTATTTAATACATATTTTGTGTTTTATTGCCCTGCCCTGTCAATGTATTTTGTTCACGTGTGTCGTAGTAGTCTGATGGGACGTCGATGGATACAAGACATGTCTACCTATTATGAGATTATGTGAGAGTATAACTCAAAAAAAAGAGGAAGTACATTAAAACATCTGTTGTCAATATTATTATACAGTAGTGTGCTGAACCTTGACGAAGACTGTCGGGAGACCCAGCACTCAAGACAGGAAGAGACAGGCTACAAGTTACACACCGTACACTCATTGTTGCAGAATACCGTTATTAAGCGCTTCAGTAACCACCTGTGTTGTCATGAGGAAAATTCTAGGCTCACGTCACGCTAAAAAGTCAATTGCATTACTTAACAGTCATGAATAAAAGAAGAGGAAATTAACATGATTTTTGGGTCATATTTTGAAGACTTTTTATAATGATTCAGTTAATAAGTTGTTGTTTTTGTTGTATATTTACGTGGCATCAGGGATACATTACACCGAGACTACCACAACGAGATACTTTCACTCGATACAAGTTTAAAGGAATATCAACGTCTAGTCTCGGTGACTCCTGACCCACGATCATCAGACAAAGTTCACTCATGATGTTATTAAGTACCGTAAAGTTCACTTGGTTTACTTCTTACTACTTACAAAAAAAAACACGCCTTAAGTTTTTCTTTTATAATCTCTTAAGTATATTTCTTATTTCTACTTTTACATTATTCTGTCTAATCACCAATCGCCAGTCCACTAAACCCACCAATCATCTCTCATTCCTCAAGATCCCCAACCAGCCAATCAACATTCAATATCCCAGTCCCTCGATACCAAACCCACCAATCATCTCTCATTCCTAAAGATCCCCAACCAGCCAATCAACATTCAATATCCCAGTCCCTCGATACCAAACCCACCAATCATCTCTCATTCCTCAAGATCCCCAACCAGCCAATCAACATAAACAAGAGGGCTTTCAAACTACTGTACTGTACTATACAAATCAAGTCTTATAACCCCAAACTAAAAAAAAAACTCTTTATATTTAATTGACGTTATTGGGTGTTTAAACTTCACTTGTGTTACGTATACAGACATCAGTTATTAAAGGAGGGTATTTTTTCCGACCCCCTCGACACGGTGTATATAACCTTCACGTTTAAATCTGCCAAAACAATAATAAACTTCTATTACAAACGAAATATTAGAGTCAGTATTACCCTTGAGTGTCTTTGGTGTGAATAATAACGTTTAGTAATATACATATGCGTGAGGCGATGTGTGAGTAACAGCATGTATGTATCGCACGTAATACTACTGTACACGGTTCTTCATTCTTCACCGAGTATCTGAAAGACTGCCAGTTGTAGTGTGGCGAGGTGTGACGTCATTGTTACGTTGTATTGGCAGGTGATGACGTACCAGGAAACTTTTAATTCTCGTCACGTCACTGTTGGAAAAACTTGTCTCTGAGTCTCGTTCTTATGGCAACAACAACCCGAGAATATTGTATATTATCCCCGTGTATTGTGTGTGTGTGTGTGTGCGCGCGCCACCAATAATACTGTTTTTGTGTACCTCCCACTTGTTACCTTGGACCATCACTAAGGTGTTCTCTATTCTTCCACAGTGTGTAATGTGGGGTCGTCGTGGCATGTGGCTACAGGGGTAATCAGGTCGTCTTACCGCGCCTTCTCCAGGGAGAAGATTGACGCCACCCTGGGCATTGCCGTCGGGCTGGACCACGCAAACGTCACCATGCGGGTCATTCCTCAACACAATCGCAGCCTCGATATCAACTTCAACGAACGCTTCCACTGGATCGAACCCACGGACATGCGAAAACACTACCGCGAGGCGTTGGTCAAGGGTCTCCCTTACCCCATCCTCACCGTAGCGGAGTACCTCACCCTGGACAGCGAGGGCTTCGCCTGGGGCAGATACTACCGCAGCGCCGGCTACTACACCAGTATAATCCTCTGGTGAGTTAATCTTCCTGCCTGCTTCTCCATCCCTATCTTACAGCTATATAGATATTTATCAATTCATCTTCCTATTTGTCTCATATCTATTCACTTCTCCTCCAGTCATATAACTCACTACAAAAGCTCTCAGCTTCACAGTCGATAAATAAAAATCCATTTTTGAGCCACTCCCTAAACTCACAGTAACTCCAACCTAATTATTTCACGACAAATTACACTTTGATGATGTGTTTAATTCAACTCTTTTCCTGTATTAAATGAGACTCAATAGTATAGATATACTGTAGGTACAAGTATAATTACAGGCATAGGTACTGCATAAATCCAGTCAATCATCAGCACCCAACTCAATTCACTTACTCACTCACCTTCAGGGCGGCTTTCGCGTCGTGGATACTGATGAACGTCCTGCTGGTGAACGTGCCCCGCTATGGTGCTTATACCATGACTATCACGGGGTCACTGATGGGGCTCTCCAACATTATCTTCTACCTCCTCATGCCCCCAAAGCCCCTTGAAATACGCTTCGAGGAAGTCACTCTCACCTTCAGCTTGGGCTGGTGCTTCTGGCTGACTCTGGTTGTAGGTGAGTTTCCGGGTCTCGCGTCTCCCAGAAGTGCGCAACATTTTAAACCTGTGAAATATAAAAGATTTATCACATGTTTACCTTAAAATTTAGGATAAAGATTTCATTTTACATTAAGATTGACATAACCATTACCATTTGCCATCCATTTTTTAATTACTCATCGGTTCCTAAACTTTTTGAAAATGAAAAACTCATCGTTTCTACCCCCAACAGGATGCCTTGTAACCATATCTGGACTGGTCGTATCTATGGTGGACTGTATCTACCCTCACAAGTTCTCCACCATCCTAGAGGTGGACTTCGACACCCCTTACGACCGGCACATCATCATCGAGGATTCACACGACACCAGGAAACGCCGCTTCAAGATCCCACGCCTGGAAGAACCTCTGAACGCTGGTCTCAACGCTGGCTCTAGACTCCTCCGAAGACTCTCCAAGCGAGGAAAGGAAAATACGGAGGAGAATGAGCCCAGGATCTCTCCCGGCATCGACAACCACGCCTTCGAAATGGAACCTCCAAAGGCGCCATGGAAATACCCGAACTTCATGATGCGAACAGACTCTAAGAAATCGACCAAATCCGTCAACTTCAGATCGGCATCACAGAGATCACAACAGTTCCTGGACATCCCACAGCTGCCGGATTACGAGGAAAAAGTCAACAAAGCCTTCAATCGATCCGACTCCAAGCAGAGCAGTATGTCGTCTATATCAGTCGCGTCGTCGCCCAAGAGCGTCAACTTTGAGGACCCGGTTCTGCCAGGACCCAGCGTCCATCCTGGCGGGGCCGAAGCTGCCCCCGGAGCGTCCATACTCCGGCAGGACTCCAGCCAATCAGTAGCATCATCTTCATCCTCGTTCGGCCTAGGGATGCTTACGAGGAACCAAAGCGTCCGTAGGATCTCCAACGAGGAAAACAATCATCCGCCAGTAGCGAGAAACAACTCTGGCAATATTATTGTGTTCCACCGCACGGACTCCCGCGGCCAGCTGCAGAGGTATGACTCCCTCACACGCCAGAGTGTAAAGAATCTTAACATTAATAGTGATGACGACGGCTCAAACTGAGTCGTTTGAATATATATTAATAATAATAAAAAATAAAAAATATAAATATTTTCAGTTCTGTATGTTAAGAAAAAATTGCGTAACGTCAATAATGACATCCACCACCACACTGTATACTAATACAGATTTCACCAGAATTGTGCAAACTTCCAAGATAAACTTGAATTTGTTCAATACCGAAAAAATATTATAAATAGTAATAAACAGAAAATAAATTATTACTTTGGTCACAACAGTCAAAACCTTTTTACCGGAACAATATTTAAACCTTTCTTTGTCAAATTCCAGTCAAACTTTAAAGTAACGTCAACATGAGTCTTCACCCTGGACAGTTAAGTCTTTATTTGACAACTTTACAAAGTGACTAATTTCACTTTTCATTCTCATTCCAGGTTGAACGGTGAAGTGGTAGAAATCCAGACTGAGGATTCGTCGGACATTTGGTAAAGTGCTGAGAGAGTCGTTTGTGAGCCCCTCCGCTTAAATTATACAGTATACTAAAGGAAGGCCTCACAGCTACTCTCTCTTTAACACTTAGTCCAAGCCTCCTACTTAACATTATAGTGATGGGTAATTCATATCATTTTTATTCTACTCATTATTACCGGGAGATTATCTCTTAAATGACTTAAAACACAAGATATGGTCGTCCCAGTAACTCGCATGCTGTACGACTCTCACGGCATACGATGTGATACTCAGTGATTATATTAGAAAATAAACAAAAAGTGATATAGTAATTTTAGTATAACTTCACGCTCTCATGAATTTGAAGCTGAACTCTGTATGATAAAGCTTTCTGTAATTTATTGTGATCAACATTTAATTAAGCGCCTCACGATAGCTGTGAAACTCAATATGTTCAGTGTGTGTGTAAGCTCAAGTTCCAGTATTTGTTGATATACGACATCTCAAGGGTTTTAGGCGACAATGAAAGACTAACATGGCCTTTGTTACCTTGTAGGCGCGCTTTGTTCTCAAGTGTAAACGATTTTGGAAGAGTTTGTAGGTAGTTTCATATGAGAACACGTGCAATATATATATATTTCATCTACTGAATGTCTAAACATTAAATATCATACAACAATAATTATCATTTTGTCTACGATATAAACTACAGACATCCCATCACGTTGTTTACAGTGTAGACAACTAGTGGAAAGTTTGTTAACGTTATTTATACTTCAAACACAAGACCATCCGTCACAAGCTCACCACCATGCACCTACAACTTGACAAACGTGAGTCTTCCATAGTCGCCTAAACACAGCAGCGTGTACCCTCGAGATAGTGGATCAAATAACCCAGTGATGAACCTTGGGACTGAACTCTTTCCTCACAGGTTTTGTGTGTGTGGTGGTTCAGATCCTCCTATGTATTTTAGAGCTTTCAAACCCTTCCCACTTGCACGTTGCTGATCGCTGTCAGAGCTGCATTGTTAATCATACTCTGACATATGTATAATAAACAATTTTGTATATATATATATTTGTTTTACTGACACCAACAACATCAGAAAATACATGATAAATGCTGAACAAATGAAATATGAACAATCAATACCCGCTACGTGTCCTCAGTCCTCCCACCCTCCCCTCCTTCCTTCATCTAGATCTATCTCAATTTTTAAGTATTGATGGACCAGTGTAATTACTAATTTTATCACGCGCTTATAAACCTTAGTTGCTGAAGCGTAGTAATAACATGATAACGTAACCCCCCCCCCCCTATACCTCCTCGCTGTACACCTCCCCAAGCCTCCCACTTCCCACCCCCTCTCTCACCACACCCTGTTCCGTTCAGTCGCCTTCGGGTTTCCCCACCAGGTAAAAAACTTACCTGCCTCATTATTTTACTGAATCATTGAGAATTTGGCCTGAACTCCTCCTACACTGCCGCGTAAACTGAATAACTTAATATATTTCCTGTAAGTTTTTTATTTATCTATCTATTTACAAAATGTACTTGTCGTGTTGCTACTTATTTTGTACCAATTGAGGGATTTAGGTTAGGTTTAGATTAAGTTAAGTTAGGTTGGGTTGGGTTAGTTTTAGGGTGTTTAGTCGCTAGGTGACAAGCTGGGGAACTAATCGCCAGGTAATATCGCTGAAGGTCAGGACACCATGTCTGTACTTTTCATAAATATAAACTGCTGCTGTTATAAATCAAACTATTTTCATCTTACATGTACTTTTTTATGATTTGTTTATGAAATCTGAACTCACTTCTATAATTTTATTAATGTAAATTGTTCCCCAAATATACCGAGGTTAGTGTTTGTCGTCATCTAAAACGTTGATGAAGAAAGACCTATTGGTTTAGTTTACCCTGTACTGTAGTACTGTATTATCAAAACATCAATAGTCCTACACTAAAATCACTTAACCAACTTTGTGATACATTTCCATACAATATTTACTTTAAAAAAACAATAACGTCTACCCCACTGAAACCTACACAAAAAAGCACAAAATATTTTGAGAACTCCAAAATTTCCCTCGGCCTCGGATGTAGTTTGAACTTTTTCCTTGTATTTTTGTCGGGGACAAATGCTGTAGCTATGACAGTATGAAGATACACTTTAAAATGACTTAGACCAATGAATATTAAGTCTAATGAATGTTAAGTTAATGTAGTGTACGACTAACGACCATCTAAAAATGGTGTAAACAGTTAAGTCAACAATAGAGTCACACCACCTTCCCGAGTCCCCAGCTGGTCAAGGTGCTGATGACTAGCTGTTCTGTGTGGCCTTGGTAGGATTGTTGGGTCCACAGGCTACCGCTTTTTACTACCTCGGATCATTCAGTTCCTGCAAAGAAACTCTCGCGTCATTGGTCAAATCCTTTTTATCCTTTAAGTAATATGACTGTACTCATAACCCTCCGTAAATTACCTTATACCCCAGGACACTGTATACGCTCATAGCTGGTCAAAGTGTTCTACCCATCTACCAAGTAAGGTCTATAGATCTTGCTACAAAGTTACTCACGGATTCTCAAAACTTCGCATATTGGATTTACCAACGTACCTAAATAAAACAGCACTTTTTTTATACTGAAGTCTTTGTACAATTATGACGACATTCTGGTCACTGTGTTATTGTGTCTGGCTCGGTAACGCAAATCCTAATTTTGTATGTAATGAGCTAATGACCTTCTTCCGGTGTCCAGCTCACAATATTGCCAACTCACGAGTCACAACAAGCAAATAATAAGAAGTCCAGTTCACTTCAGAAGTGGCACCACTGTCATCACAGAAATTGGATTACGATGTAGAACAAAACGAGAAGGAAGAGATAACGAACAGGTCATGGCTGAAGAACAAAGCGAACTGACAATGTATTCGAAACATTGATTACTTCGATTAAAAGTGATAACACGTTGTACAACTGTCAACCAGATGCCATGGTAGATTCCTTCAATAAGTCACTGGTAGTACTGCTTGGTCACGTCATGCGATAAAATAAGAAAATTTGATACTTCGGCCATATAATTCGGGATGAGGAGATAATGGTAAAGTTGTCAAAGGGTAAAACTAAGAGGGGTTTTTTTTGTAGAGAAAGGAGGGGTGAAAGAAGATTAGAGGTGGGGGAAGGAAGTTATAGTTCGGAAATTGAAGAAATTTAGGAGGAGGTAAGAGAGGGCGGGCTGACCGCCTAGCTAAGCTAATAGTGTTAGGGTTGTGTCATGGGTTAGTTATTGTCTGTCGGTACAGGCACTAGACATCCTACCCTGTCCCATATATGAGTGTTTTGAGGGCCTTATTTCATAATCCGCCGACCCTACTGGTGGATGCTGGTCTAGGGAGGTTGTCTATTGCCTGGCCGTGTAGATCGGGGGTGGTAATGGACCTTTTGAGATTTGGTAACTTTTGGGGAACCATGTATGGTTGTTGTCGTTATCTGGTGGGAGTCTTTGAAGGAGTTCTTGCTCTGATCATTCTATCTTTTGCCAGATTCTGCTGGCCAGGGTGCGCAGCTGCTGGTTGATGGGTTTCATTCTCAGGTCTCTATGTATCTCGGCTGTGGTTCTGGTGAAGGGGTATCTTTTACCTGTGACGAATCTTAGGGCTTCATTTTGGACCACCTGTAATTCTAATATTTGAGTGGTGCTCATTGTATGAAGAGGTACTGCTGGGAAAGTTAATATCGGTGTGATAAATGATGTCACCAGGCGGGGTTTTATTTTCTCAGGAAGCGCTTTAAAGAGGTATAGTTTTCTCAGCTCTCTTCTTGCCTTTTCCTTCCTGGTGTGGACATGATGGGAGTAACCTGTCGTGGATATATGCAGGCCCAGGAGGGTGCCTTGGCTTTTGTATTCTATCTGGGCATTATTGGTTACTAATGGATGGGTTTTCCTTCTGCATAAGGGTATCACTGTGAATTTCGGGAGACTGGTTTGGATTTTCCATTGTTTTTCGTAATTATTTACCCTTCTAATTCCCGCCTGGTGTTGTCGACCTGTAACGCTCTCGATTTTCCTTGATGTGTTGTTATTTGAGTGATGTTATCTGCATACATAATATCTTCGTTACCTATTTTAGTGGGAGGCGGGGTGTCACTTGTGTAGATAATATATAGGGTGGGGGAGAGGACGCTCCCCTGAGGGACTCCGCTCATGAATGGGAAGGTCTCTCCTGTGTGTTGTCCTACCCTCAGTCTGGCATTTCTGCCGACAAGGAAGTTGCAAAGCAACTTTTCAATGTTGGTGGGAAGTCCGCGTTGGAGGATCTTCTATTTTAGACCGTCATGCCAGACTTTGTCAAATTCCTTCGCGTCATCCCGGAGTTAGATTACAGTCTACCACTCGCCGCGGCTCTGGCTATGTTTTCACATGCCAGGGCTATCGCTGTTGTGGTGGACTTCCCATTCCTGAATCCGAATTGTCTGCAGTTAACTCTGTTGTTTCCGTGATTTCTCAGACGGTTATTGATGATTTTTTCTAGGATTTTTCCAGGTACTTCGAGGAGGGAGATCGGCCTGTAGTTTAGTGGGATGGCGGGGTTCTTTCCTTGTTTTGGTGTTAGGGTAATAATGGCCACTTTGAATTTAGTTGGGAAGTAACCCGAGGCCAGGCAAGTGTTCATCGTGGTTCTCAGTCTCTCCATGGCCGGGTTATGTGGCTGAAGATCTCCTTGGTGATGCCTGAATAACCATGGGCTTTATTTTTGGTATTGGAGATGGCTGTGTTGAGTTCTTCCGAGGTGATTGGTTTGGACAGTGGGCTGTCCACTTTCAGATCCTCCCATATGATTTCAGGGGAAGGCTGAGTGCGGTGTGTCTGGCCCCGGAGTTCATCAAGGACGAGTTCCTCGCGGGTACCATCAAATCCCCTTCATTTGTGATTCCTCCATATGTCCCTGAATATGGGTTCTTTGTCTTGGTCGTCATATATTTTACTTCCTGCGTGGTCAGTTATATATGATGACTCGTTACGGCTGCAATCTTTCAGTCTCTTAACTCGACGCCACAACTCTCCTGGATCGTTGTATGTACGTGAGAGTTGTTCAACTATTTCGGCTAAGGGTAAGAGGGCCAGGGGAAGGCGGGGGTAGGAGGGCTAGGGGAAGGCGGGGATAGGAGGGCTAGAGTAAAGCAGAGGTAGGAGGGCCAGGGGAAGGCAGAGGTGTAAGGTCCAGGGGAAGGCAAGGGAAGGAGGGCCAGGGGAAGGTAAGGGTAGGAGAGTTAGGGTAAAGCAGAGGTATGAGGACAAGGGGAAGATAGGGGTGTAAGGTCCAGGGGAAGGCAACGGTAGGAGGGCCAGAGGAAGGCAAGGGTAGGAGGGCCAGGGAAAGGCAGGGCGTAACGTCCAGGGGAAGGCAGACACCAGGTTGTGAGACCAGTGGTGTTAGTACACCCCTCACAAGGCAATAATATTAACAAGCAGAGAATTGCATAAATATTTCAGTAAACCAAAAGATAAAAATATCAAAGAAGAATTATTGGTATAAATAAGGTGTAACTATAAGCACAAGTGATGTGAATGATAAAACAAATAATATATTTGTCATGCAAAGCCTCTTCCGCTGGAAGTACGACTTGCTTTATTATGAGTTCCGAGTGACTGGGACTACATACAGTATATTAAAATAGTGTACTACAGCACACGAACGAAGAGTCGATGAGAATCAAGCTTAGAGTCACATTTCTCTGACAAATCGGTTATTCTGCAGGTGTTATAAATAAGGCACACCTATCCATCTCAAAACTAAATCAGTACTTTGCATACTATGTTGGTCAGGCTCACCGGTCTATAGTTGTTCTTGGAGTATCGCCATTCTTGAAGATAGGACTCACATAAGCCATTTTCCAATCACTGGGGACCTCTTGCTCATCCAGGCATTTACATAACAGGATCTTCAGGGGCTCGGCAAGCTCGTTGCACAACTCTCTTAGCACTCTGGGATGCACCATGTCAGGGCCGGGACTCTTATGGACCTTTAGCTTTGACAGTTTATTTCTTATAACCTCTTCTGTGAACACAGTGTGGGACAGAGCTGTGTCAAACCGTCTGTCCTCAAACGCAGGTGGGTTAATCGCATCAGCTCTTGTGAACACCGAGGAAAAGAAGCTGTTCACTGCCTCAGCTTTGTCCTGGTCAGAATCTGCGTAACTACCATCTTCAAGCCTCAGGTATGATGCTCCTACTCGAATTCCAATCATCTGGCCTTTTGGGTAGCAACAGGTATAACAGAAATCGTAAGCAATGTACTGTATACAAATAAGTATGTATATAGTCACTTGTGTTTCTCTATTTCTAGAATGATACCTTCACATCTACAGGATCGTGGAACCAACCACCAACGAGGAAGAAGCCCAAGATTGATGAGCAAGAAAAACTACAGTTACGCCCTTTCGTGTTGGTAGTGCGTGACATCACAAAGGAATGTCCCGGTTTCATATTTTCCATCCCATTCAGGATTTTGAATGTTTCAACGAGATCTGTACTATTGTGTCTTGTTTGAAGGGTTGTAAGTCCTAATACCCCCAATCTACTTGGATAATCGAGATGACATAGTTCCATATCATCTTAGTAGCTCTGCGTTGTACCTTTTCTAGGGATGTTAGATAATCTCTGGAGGTATGGTTTCCATGCCTGTATACAGTAATACACAGTGAGACGTACTTGAGATTTGTACAGTTTAAGGAGTATTTTCCTATCTTTGTATTCAAAGGTACGCTTTATAATTCTTCAATATGTACTTTATTGCATTGTGTTTTTAATGTAGGCTAATATACAACATACATGGTATAGAAATCTTAAAAATAATAAAAAAATTACCTTTGCTTAAGGCTGAACATCTTCATTCCCTTAGCTGCAATCTTCTTCCCCCACTGTGTGTGTGACTTGATGTGCCCATGCATACTTTTCTGTAGATCGGATCTTTTTCAGTATTGGCTGATTGCTCTTTAGAAAGGTATAGAAGTCACTGCAAGATGTTTCTCGGAAGTTGTACTGTATAGTCAGAATGCCTTTCATTGTTTCAACACTCAATTTGCTCCTTTCCTTTGTCCATTGACTTTGCATCAGTGAAAAAACTTTTTACATTTGCATTGTGAGATGATATAGCAAAGAAGAATTGTGCAATTCTAAGCAATTGTGAGTGGCATTCAATGTTCTTTGATTTTTCAAAATATCTGGTCCACTTTTTATGTGTTGGCAGATTACTAAATTCGTCATCACTCTTGAAATTTTCCACAAACTGCTTCAGGTTACTAACTTGGTCAAAACTTCACATCATCAACTTCTACCCCCTTATCAATAAAATATTTGACAGCTAAGTTGACAACACCGTACAGGCGTACACGTGACTTATCAGCTGACGAAAACTGAACGAGATCTCTACTGTTTCCACCTCCCCTCTCTCTCAGTCTCTCTTTCTCTCTCGTCATTACAGTTTCATGTTTTTTTTTCCGTAGAGAAAATGATGGAAGCTGAAATTCCGGACTTTTGAAAAATTTTAAAAATTACTTCCGGATGAAGATTTCGAGACCTAACTGGAGGACGTGTCCGGGAAAATACGGACGTATGGCTACCCTAAATTCCTAGACGGTCCGACCATCCGTCCTTCACAACGCTCTTCAAAGGGTAATAATAATATTAATTTAGTATAATTGTCGTATAGGTACCCATTTGGAAAAGCATGTATACAAGTTATCCAATTATACAGTTTATAATGAATGTAGACGGTGCAGTAGTACATTACAGTATACTGTTGTTTCCTGTGTGGCGAGACAGTGCAGGTAAACAACAATGGCAATTTGGTAACAGATGCTCGCCACACTATCTCTCACAGTTTAAGGTTGAAGAAGCCACAAGTCCAGAAAATGTCAGGCCAAACCTTTTCTTTATTTTAGGTGGGGGGGGGAGTGCACCTTAACTACCTACTTTAAGACATTTCACCATAGAACGTAAGTGTTTTCTTACCTCATGAGATCGATAAAAAGTGCACAAGAAATTGGTTATGTGTAATATTGGTAAATTTGCATTGTCACACCGTTCACTTTTAGCAAGTAAAAAATATATTTTTCTATTGTATTTGTGTGTGTTTAGACCGAATATGACCTTCATTTTTGGCGGAA
This sequence comes from Homarus americanus, assembly GCF_018991925.1. Classification (NCBI taxonomy): domain Eukaryota; kingdom Metazoa; phylum Arthropoda; class Malacostraca; order Decapoda; family Nephropidae; genus Homarus; species Homarus americanus. Next base: position 20,634,141 of record NW_024741901.1, on the reverse strand, counting down.
ATTAGCCTTTTTTTGCGATTTTTTTTTCGTTTGACGTTTTCCGAAAAAAAGTGGCTAAGCGACTAAAAAATACACAAAAAACACTAGAAAAACCTAACCTAACCTAACCTAACTTAACTGACTCTCACCATATGATGGAATCGCCTATTTCTTACCTTATTGGCCTGGTTCTTGTTCGTCGTTGCATTCTGGGATTCTTACCCAACGCCACATATGTTGGTCTTTGCGATATTTACATTCAGTCTTGCTCTTAGTACACTTTACCGAGGTTGGAAGAACACCATGCGATCGAAAAAATGCTATAGTTTCTACGTTTTTTCCCCAACACTCACAATCAGCTCCATATACTTTAAGTGACATCCATCGTAGACTTCCATGGTCGGAACTGAAATTGAATTTCAAAATATGAGACCCAAAATAAAACTCGATTTTGATTGGGCCAAATATACTCTGAATTAAACCCAAAATCATTTTAATTGGTTCCAAAAGCAAAAACGTTTTTGATTGGCCGCGTGACGTGTACGGGTATGCGTGCGCGTAATGATTTATGAAGGAGACGCGAGAGACAGCAGTGTTGGGTGAGAGGCAGACGATGATGGCTAGAGGTTAATGGAAGAAAATAGAATTTTTTTTTGGAAAAGCTATCTCCGTTATTATACATTTCCGCCGGTAATGTAATAGATGAAAATTATCTTATAATTAGACGTCTTATTCGAATATGATAATAGATTATTGGTAGGAATGAACGGTGTGTAAACGCAATAATACCGTAATATTTTTTTTTTCCAGGGGTAGTGTTCTCGGAGGTCCCCCATACTCAGAGGGCCCCTTGTATATAATGCGCAAGAGTCTAGATTATTTTGTCAACACTGTTGGCACCAGGAAAATATAATGGAATTGAACCTAAATTTGTGGAGAGACTAACATCATGATCCTGAACACGAAAATGGAAGTGAGGTAGTTTAGGTCAGGTTCTGTGCATTCTCGCTTCCATTTCGTGATCAGGATCATGATATTAGTTTGTCCACAAATTTTGGTTTAATTCTATTATTTTTTTCGAGTGCAAACCGTGTTGACAAAATAATCAAGACTTTTGCGCATTTTATATAAGGGGCCTTCTAAATATGGGGGACCTCTGAGAATGCTACACTGGAACACAATTCTTTGGGTGCTTCCTAACCTTCAACACAGTTGTGACTCTTCACTTTCCTGAAGAAGATGATCCATTCAAAGAATTTTTTATTTTCCAAGAGGTTAGTAGAAGACAACTCCTGTACTGTACAGTATATATTAATTTGGTTAATATTCGACTTTCACCCATCACCCGTTCCTCTTCCAGTGTTTCTGACCACTCTAAATGTGTGGGGTTTTTTAATTGCCACTCGATGTTTAAAGAGTAACCGTTTCTTATGCAAATGTTTTGTTTTTAATATATATATATATATATATATATATATATATATATATATATATATATATATATATATATATATATATATATATATATATATATATATATATATATATATATATATATATATATATATATATATATATATATATATATATATATATATATATATATATATATATATATATACCCTCAAACATTGACCTACTTTCAGCTGCGCCAAGGTGATTTAATGGTCTGCCAGAGTGGTTAGGTTTAGCTAGATAGTATTATGTATATATTTACCTTTGGTCCAGGTTAGTGACAATACGGTCATGGGTAGCAGCAATTCAGTCAGTAAAGGTAAGTTAGGTTAGGTTATCTTCTGATATGATAAAAAAAAGTTCTGGTGTATTTTGGTGTAAATTAGTCAGATACTGTATAACCATCACATGAAAATGGCCATTTTGGGGGTATTGTCAATTTTCTAGAGAAAAAGCCCACTTGCACAAGAAATGAAGGTCATATTTTACTAAAATACACCAGAAAAAAATTCATATCAAAAGAGGGGAATGGGCGAAATTTTAATTATTACTGTAGGATGGTTAGGCTAGGTTTTGTAGGTTTGGTTAGGTCTAATTTGATTTGATATGAATATATTGTGTAAATCATGAGATGTGTCTGACTTTTCTATCAATCTGTTCCAATACACAGTCCAGTACAGTATATTTGACATTGTGTCTAACAAGAAGCAAGTTCAACATTTCTCATTTGACTAAGGTCTTCTACCTGCTGTAACTGTAAGATGAAAATAATATGGTGTCTGATGGTGGCTAGGAACCTACTCGCCATATCCTTAATAAATTTAAGATCATCACTAATTGTCTGGGATCAGTGCCGGATTTAGGAATGTTAAAGAGTGTATGGCCAAACAGAGCACCCCGCACATTTTCTGGACACCCAACTTTAAATATAGAAAATAAAATATGAAGTTCCAGTTTATTATTATTATGTCAATGGCTAGTCAGCTTTACATTGTTGTACTGCATGTAGCTGACAACTTTTAAGAGTGGGTGGGTGGATGTAGTATATAAATAATATAAGCTACTGGACAGTATGCCATTTCTTACTCAAAGGTTTAAGGTAAAAATATTTTTCCCATGTTCTAGGCCTAGGGTAATCAATGTGTGTATTTTTTTACGAGTGTTTTACAATACAGCAGCTTGTATGTGTTATTAAAATTAAGTACTGTACAGTACTGTATTGTGGGGTTCAGGGCTCCCATGTATTTGAATTGAATAGGTCCCCACAGGCCTAAATCCAGTATTGTTTGAAACATTTAGTCATATCATATAACCCAACCTAACTAAACATACTATAACTTAACCTAACCAGTACCTGTTCCCCCAAAAAATTGGGAACTATGTCCCAACACAGAGACCTGCCATATTGTTACATGGGAGTAATGTCTCCTTGAATTTGTCCAGATATTTAGTCATGGCATAATTTTTTTTTTCCTTGTTTATACAGTATTGTACTCTATATCCTACCCGAGATTCTGGTAAAGATGACTACTGTACTTGTACTGGTAGTAATGTGGCTAAAATAGAAATGGTTTTGTAGTGTGAAGCAAATAGAAAGTATCAACTACATTAAAATATTACAGGTGCCAAGTAATTAACATTGTAAAAGTAATTGAATTACAGTATTCCATGAATTATTAGGGAAAATAATTTCCCAAATTTCAAGTCTCTGATCATAGATCCTTAGTCAGTGTATCAAGGACTACCGGTACCTGTGCCCACCCGGGCACAGGTCACTGACCCAAATTGGGGCCTGGGGGGCAAAAATGTAGTAATAATAATAATAATAATAATAATAATAATAATAATAATAATTCATAGCAAATAAACATTTTAATAAAAATACAAAATTAAAAATAAAATAATAATAACAATAATAACAACACTGTAATAATAACAATAAAGAACCATAAAGAAATACAAAAATTAAAAAATAAATACTAGTGATAAACGATATACAGTATGTATGTTGTGTTGTCAAAGTAAGAGAAACAATTGAGACCCTGCAAGTGTGTGTAAATGAGGCAGAAAGCTCAGATCAGCAACCTGGGACTTGGTCAAAATATTTGTGATGCCATATGGCAGCAGGGTCTACCATCATACAACACATTATAATTCCAATATCTTCCCAGGTGGTAGTACCTCCCTGTTCGATAGCTGCCTACTATATTTGAAAGTCATTAGTACCTATAATTCCCGAAATTTCAATGACAGGTGCTGAATACATTAGGTTACTTTGATTATGTATAAAATCGAGTCAACAATATGCAACTCAGCTTATGTAGATGGTTTTATCTCCACAGATCACAGAAGGGAACTGCTCAACCCACCTGGCTGCTCTAGGGAAGACACCTCTTCTCCCAAAGGTACCCCAGAAGCCCTTATCTCAAGATGTGAGAAGCACCCCATCACCTGAGCGTCTCATTATCACCATGACCCGTAACAAAACAGGATGATGAATGGTTAGAGGCAACATATGTAAGGCCCAAGAAGCAAGACTCCAAGCTCATAAAGTTTAACCTAGTGCCCAAAAGAAATTGTTTGACTCATGAAAGGAATGAGGCAGAAAGGTCATATGAAATGGATTTGAGTGACAATGTAATCTAAAGTCTGAGATGAGACAAGCCAACACTGCTGCCAGTTTTATAAATCTTGGCAACACAACATAACTATACTTTGCTGTGGTGTGTTAGACCAGGTGAGGTTCCTATTGTTAACTGGGCAGAGTATTTTATAGATGATTTAACAAGATATAGCAGTAAGTTCTCATACTAACCTTTCTTTTTTCATTTACTTTTGTGCAACAGTGGAGTAAATGCAAATTGATTGTTTTTTTTTCTACAGAGTTTTAAGCATTTACTTATAAAAATTATACATCTTAGCACAAACAACTAAAATTATATTATGGGTACAGGTATCTCTCACTTTATGAACATTTGAAATACAAATGTTCTATTTTTACACTTCTGTCTCACTATACAAAAGCTATTCTCACTCATACGGATTTGGTCCCTTAAGGTAATGTACCTGTACCAAATTTATATTTATTATTTTTTTAACGTGTTAAGCTCAAAATTACAGTACAGTACTGCACAGGTGTCCCTTGCTTTACGAATATTTGAGATCCTAATATCCTCTTAGACAAATTAACTAATTTAACACCTCTTTCTTATTTATCGAAAGCTACCCTCACTTATAAGTACTAATTTTGGTCTGAGCAAAAATTCAAATCTTGTGCTCCCGGGACATATTCTCGCTCACTGTATTGATTATATTATGGTTATTTTTAAACTCGTAATTTTACGTCGATATACGTAACTAACTAACTTACTTTATTTCAGTTACATGGACAATTCTTCGTACATAATGTAAAAATATACAGGGAATAAACATTTCTTTGTGCACGAGAGTTAGCAGGCTAAGCAAGGGAGCCAAGTGTAGGAGCCCCGTTGCTAAGGGTTGGCAGAGGCAGCATCCCAGCTGGACTACGTTGCCAATGCAAGTTTTGAGGCCACGCAGCCAGCATCTTCAGCAAATGGGGGTTGTGTTAAACTTTCATTTTGCTTTTCCTTAATGATTTTAGCTGAAAATTTTCATCTAGATAGTATGTATGTTAATGTTTTTTGTGTTAGGTAGTAAATTACAGTAATTGGGTACTATTTTCCATTAGTTAGGTAGGAGGTTTTTTTTTTTTATGTTCATAAACCAATTTCATGATTTGGGGTATAATAGATGAGATTTTCTTGTTATTGGGGAACCAATCCCTTTATTTCCCATTTGTTCTGTTATTCGAGATATGAAAATTCACCTAACGAATGGTTTTCCAGGAATCTGACCCATTCGCTAAGTGAAGGATACCTGTAGTTGGGTAAGATTTTTGTTTGTCAACTAATCTCATTTTCTTTTTAAGAAAAATATTGGGGTTTTCTTGTAGCTTACTTAATTACAGTAGTTAGGTACTAATTTACAATACATACAGTACAGTACTGTAGTTAGATAGGAGGTTTTTTGTGAACTTTCACCTTTTTTTTTTAGATAGTTTAGGGTTTTCTTGTCAGTAGAAAGCTGAACCCTATTTTTCCCATATGTTATGTTATTCAAGATACAAAAATTCACCTTATGAATGGTTCTCAATGAACCTAACCCATTCGTAAAGTGAGGGATACCTGTACATGCTCTTTGCGTTTACCAGTAACATACTTGTGTAACATCTGTTTGGATATCTACCCAGTAATTATTTTTAAGATAATTAGCTAGAGCCTTATCCCAGCAGGATAGACAGCACTAGAACCTTGAGTTAATACAAGGAGATAAATTCTCTTAAGAATATACTGTAGTAAGGCAGTTCAACATCATAGATTGTTTGGTCATGAATTTCATGTTTTATTGATAAAACTGGTGACTGTCAGGAAGTTTTACCATTAACACAGTCACAGTTAACAAGTTTAGTACATGTACTTGTATATAGCCAGCACCTTTTTGCAGGTCTATCAAACTTTTGCAGCTGTATTCAAGAGTACTACAGGCTGTGAGGGCCATTATTCTGTGTGATCCAAATGAAAGCTAAGACTTGATCATCATTATACAGTACTGTATATATTGCATCCAGCTCTAAGAGTTAAACCACAGCTGTTTCACCAAGTGGATGTTAGTGCAGACTTCTGCCAGGTGAGTTATACACCTTGTGTTGTAAACTGTGTACAGTTCTGTACCGTAACAGGGTACACCGAGTAACACAATGATCTCAAGGGTTTATGTTCTGTTGGAATTACAGTACACCTCATTTTAACCTTGTCTAGTCTTTCAAATATACTACAGTATACAGTCTCTCTTCAACTTACGACATATTTGACTTACGACAACCCGGACATACGATGGCCATGGTCGTATAAAATATTTTTCACATTAAGTATTTTCAATTCCCAACGTTAGTGATCCGCTGTGTACTGACAAAATTTTCGTTTGTAATTCCCTTTAAAATGGCTGGCAAGCGTAAAAATGAGAGTTCTCGTGGTGCTGAAAATAAAAAGAGATACCCGTTTTAGAATTTCTGTGTATTATTTTCACCTTTTCAACTTACAACCAATTCGACTTACGACCTGGTCGTCGGGACGAAACCCAGTCTTAAGTCGAGGAGAGACTGTACTAGCATTGTCTTGGATGGCAGCTGTGGTCATGTTTGATTAATCCATTAAGGACAAGAACACTTATACAACGATAATGAAACTATATAAGAGGCAATGGTTGAACTTTTTAAGGTTTAACAGGATTGTGGTTTAACCTTTGGAAAAAAATATTACTTTTTACTTTTATCCTCTTCGCCACTGATCGGCTCATTAGCCGCTTGGGCTGTCGGTCACACCTCTGTTACACACGGTTGGCAAGTACTGGCTCCAGAATGCATCTGTATCTGTGCCAGTGTTGGTCAAGTCTGGTCTTGATTGAGCTCACACTCAGTGCCATCACAACACTGGCAGATTCTTCCAAGAATTTACAATTCTCACTCCGTAAAAGTTTGCCCTGACAATTTTCCAAACTTGTGGCTTCTTCAACCTGGGCTGTGACCCCAGTGGGGCAGACATCCACTAACTCCAGGTATGAACACTCGACCAAGTAATGCCCTCCAATATGTTTATAAACTTCAGTGTAGTCTCCCTTTGCTTGCCTATAGTATACGCTAGGCGATTGCAGGTGTTCTTAGCTCTCTGGGTAACTGAGGTGCCATAATGCAGGCACTGGTCTGGTGGCCCTCCTTTGGACATTTTCAATCAACTGACAGTCTCTAAATATCCCAGGGACCTGATGGGATGTCGGTACAGTAGTGTACAATACTTCAAATGGGGAAGCACCTTACTCTTGAAGAGCGTAACGAGAGACGGACCTTCTTATAAGACCTACAGGGTATTAGCTTAGTTGCTTGATTCACCTTCTTTTCACAATGGCCCAAGAACTTCAGTTCGTTGTCTACATACACACCCAGATCCTTTTTACATTCGCTCAGTTTCCTAGAAACTGCGGGAGAGGTACAGTAAGTACAGGAAATTTGTCCTAGACTGTTATGTCAGATGGCATTAATATTTGGATGTTCTCCCTGTATTGAAGGTGTTCCACATACCTGCAGCAGCAGGTATCACATGGTCCATAGTGTTTAAAGTAACTGTACAGTACTTAGTGAAATGGGTGGTGGGTCATTCACTAAGGCGTCATCCTCACTTCAGATGATTCACCAATTTTTTCTAATTGTCACTTTGCAACATACGAGGCTTATCTCTTTGTATAGTTGTGTATCTTGTATTATGGTATGTTGGCTGGATGGTTTATTTTGATACAGGGTGGCTGGATACTTTATTTGACATGGAGACTTAAGATAGCTATATAACCCAACCCAGTAAGTGTTTCTTGTCCATTAAAATATGGCTTGGTGTTAGTTACATCTGGCCTGAAAACTTTTAATTTTTTACAGCTAGATTCAGCTTTGCTTGTCCATTAGAGATGACCTGGTAACTCTGATTGCCCATTAACGCCTTCGCTTAGAGGGGGTGTGTGAGGGAGGAGTGTGTGTGTGTAAGGGAAAGGGTGTGTGTGTGAGGGAAAGGGGTGTGTGTGTGTGTGTGTGTGTGAGGGAAAGGTGTGTGTGTGTGTGTGTGTGAGGGAAAGGGTGTGTGTATGTGAGGGAAAGAGTGTGTGTGTGTGTGTGTGTGTGAGGGAGTGAGTGCGTGTGAATGAATGCTCCCATCATGCAGCTGACGGCCAACTGCCCACCAGACCAGTTGGTCACTCAAAAAGAGGTAAGAAAACAGATGAATACAGTAAGCTCAATACTCACCCCAACACAAGAGATGAGAAAAAAATCTGATGAAGTCAAGTGTGATATCAGTGTCTTAGAATAAGACTAGTACCATACCAGAGCAATTTCACCCTCCCAGCTTTTCCTTTTGTCTTGGAGATTAAAGGACATACCAGGGAGATCATTCTGATGTGATGCTTGGTTTAAGAGGATGTACCTCTGACTGAATAGGTTAAAGCTAGCTTGTTTGCAGCTTTTCTCGTGTATTAAAACTTTTCAGCATTTTTCACACCAGTAAACTAGTTTCCTTAGACTAATTTAAAACAACTTGGTTGTATTTTTTGCATTATATGTACTCATAACATATTTAAAAAAAAATTCTGACCAAAATCCAGATAGATGAGCAATTATGTTGGCATGTAGAGAGATTTCAAATTTGGCTGGAAATGAATCTTTCCCATTCTATTTTTTGTACAGTTATAATCCAGAATATATTTAACATTTTACTTTTATCCTCTTCACCACTGATCGGCCTGTTTGCTGCTTGGGCAATCAGTCACGCCTCTGTTACACACTGTTGGCAAGTACTGGGCATGCACTGGCTCCTGAATGTAGTTGAACCTGCTTCAGTGCTTGTCAAGTCTGGTCTTGAAAGAGGTCACACTTGGTGCTGTCACAACTCTCTCTGACAGGCTGTTTCACGAATTCACAACTCTCACTCTGAAAAAGTTCGCACTCACAGTTTTCTGGACTTGCGGCTTCTTCAAAATTGAGCTGTGACCCCTTGTGGGGCAAGCTTCCTCCAGCTCCAGGTAACGACACATGACTGAGTAGTGCCCTTTGAGATGTTTATACACCTCAGTTAGATCCCCCTTGCCCGTCTGTAGTATAAGCTAAGCAATTGCAGCCGTTCTAATCTCTCAGAGTAGCTGAGGTGCGGAAGTGCTGGCACCAGTCTGGTGGCCCTCCTTTGGACATTTTCAATCAACCAACAGTCCCTAGCATATCTTGGGGATCAGACTGGGCGAGAGTACTCCAGGCGGCGAAGCACCTCACTCTTGAAGATCGTTACGAGGGACAGCCCATCTAGATATCTGAACGACCTTCTTATAAGACCTAGTAATTTAGTTGCCTGATTCACCTTCTTCTCACAATGGCCCGAGAACTTCAGTACAGTGTCAACATACACACCTAGGTCCTTTTCACATTGTCTCAATTAATGCAGTTTCTTCGTCCTGTTGGGACATATGATACGCCTCCTTATCGTTTGTACATCCCAGGTGCATCCTCTTACACTTCGTGACATTGAATCTTAGCAGCCATTTCTTCGACCATTCTTGAAGATCAGTGATCCTTCTGCAGTTCTTCACAGGCTGTTTGGTTCTTAAGTTTCCCTTAATAACTTGGCATCATCCACAAAGATTTGAATAGAGGAATGTACAGCTTCTGGCATGTCATTTATGAAGCAAGCAAACAAACAACAGCGGGCCCTATACACTGCCCTGTGGTACCCCGCTTGTCAAGGGTACACATGATGATTTCGTGCCATTAATCGCCACACACTGCTTGCAATCCCGTACCCTTTCAGTTTAATTTTCATCCTTTCATGTGGTACGCTGTCAAAAGCCCTGGCAAAATCTAGGTAATTATTGTCGATATTGCCACCCTGTTCCAGAATTTGGGTTCAAACATCCAGTACCTTGAGTAATTGTGTCAAGCATAAAACCATGTTGGCAATCCTTTACAAGGTTGTTCCATAGTAGATGTTCTATCATGGCAACTCTTGTAATGCTCTCAGGTACTTCACATTCTATGCTGGTCAGGCTCACTGGTCTATAATTATTCGTGGAGTGACGATCGCCCTTCTTGAAAATAGGACTCACATAAGCTATTTTCCAATCACTGGGGACCTCTCGCTCATCCAGGCATTTACATAATAGGATCTTCAGGGGCTTGGCAAGGTCATTGCACAACTCTCTTAGCACTCTGGGATGCACCATGTCAGGACTGGGACTCTTATGAACATTTAGCTTTGACAATTTATTTCTTATAACCTCTTCTGTGAACACAGTGTGGGTCAGTGCTGTGTCAAACCGTCTGTCCTCAAACGCAGGTGGGTTAATCGCATCCTCTCTTGTGAACACAGGAAAAGGAACTGTTCAATGCCTCCTCTTTGTTCTGGTCAGAATCTGCGTAACTACCATCTTCAAGTCTCAGGTCCGATACTCCTACTCGCGTTTTTAATTTTGACTTTGTATAGCGGTAAAACACCTTCGGGTTTGACTCGACCTCGCTTGCAACCAGCCTCTGGAACTCCTTTTCAGCCCTTCTACACTATGACTTAACTTTGTTCCTGGATCTTGCATACATCCTCCTGTCCTGCTCATCATTTGACCAAAACACACCCCTTGAATTTCTGGGCATGAGTTAGCTCCAAGAACCAAGTTAAGTCAGTGTAGAAGGGCTTAAAGGGAATTCCAGAACCTGGTTGCAAGCGAGGTCAAGTTCATCACATCACAGTTATAAGTCGTTAAAAAGTCTTTATCTTCTAAATGTACATCTTTGAGTTAATTTCTAAGGGTTTCTAATACTAACTTATATTTTTGAGCTTTTCAGTAAATGCAGTACATGTATCAAAAGATTTTGGCCAGTCTGGTTATTCATAAAAATCTACCCATTGAAATATTAGTGACATTACTCTAACTCATCTTTATTTTTCCTATAGGTTAATTGATGAGAAGCATCTTCATATTTGCTGGTGCTGACTTCATCCAGGAGGATTTCCATACAAGTTTTTAACTCGTCAGTGAGAGGGAGGACCAATCTAACTCATCTAAGAAGATGCCTTGTTTGAGAGCAGCAACAGCCTCCAACTCGTCTCCAAAGACATCTCAATTGTTCAACAGAGTTTATTACAGCCGAATCTTTTATATATATGTACATATAAATACATGTAAATATTAGTTCTCTGATTTGTTAATAAAGGAATCAAATTATCGTCCAATATTCAAAACCTTATACTGTGTCCTCTTGCTGGATATTGTCTTAGTTTGGGCAAAAAACAAATAAACTAGTAAGCAACTCCTCGTCACCTTAACAAAGCAATCAACTCCAAATACTGTATACAAAAGGTACCAAGTTTACTATAAACTGTAAAAAGCTTACATTTAACATGGAAATTAAAAACAATCCAAACAATCATGCAGAACGAACATAAATAAATACCCCGTACTTCGGTCAATTTGTAGTCTCAACTAACCCTGGCTCTCAAGTTAAATATTGAGTTTTTCCATTGGTTTAGACAATTTTAAGACATTTTCTTCTTTTCTGACGTTTCCCTCGCAAATGACTTAAATATACCAGGATATCCAGGTGGGCAGTGCCCTCCGGTTAGGAGGTTAGGTTAGGTAATTTTAGGTCATTCCCTGTATGACCGAAACTTAAAATACATGTATACCCATCCCTGTTGCCATATGGCATCATAAAAATTGTGACCAAGTCCCAGGTTGCTGATCTGACTACCTTTCTGCCCCATTTACACACAATTGCAAGGTCACAATTGTTTCTCTTACTTTGACAGCACAAGATATATAATACTGCATATTGTTTCTCAATATTGATCTCTTTTATTTTTTATGACACAATTTGTTTCTTCTTTTGGATTTTTTCATCTCCCAGGCCCTGATGTGGGTCAATGGCCTGTACCCTGGTGGGCTAATCCCCATTAAAAAAAATATATAAAACTGGTGTAAAGCTGAAGCTACTACAGTACCACCATCACTCTTACTGAAGAACCGAAGCAGGTAACATATTCTCTAAAGTAAGCAAATACTTATCTTTTACTGCAAAGTAATCAATGTGTTGGTTTGAGAAATTATCCCTAAATACAGTAGTTAAAGTTGGATGTCAATAACCTACCGAGTATACATAAATTGTTTTTATTGAATAGTATGTAGCTGTAACCTGGTGTTAACGCACTACAGTACAGTATTTGCTTTGTTGATTTTAAAAAGCAATTGAGGTAAACCACAATAAACTTACCATACAGAAATTTAGGAGTAAATAGGCATTATTGAAGGCGATATTAGAAATTTCAAGAATCTTTACTGACAACAGGAGGTTGCAGTGTTAGTAAATTATGAACTTGCTGAATAAGATGGGTCAATTTATAGTAGAGGGCATAATGTGATATTGGATTTTTTCTTATTGCCAGTGATAAGTTCAGACAAAAACAAGACGATTTTCATCTATATAACACTTTTGGCATTTTTTGCTCATAACCAAGATATTTGGAGTTGAAAATCAGAAAACTACAATAGTAGAAAAATTGAGAGGTGGAATGAAATGGCAGGTCTTTGTTTTATTTAATAAGAAGTTCAAACAAAAACAAGACAACCTTCTTCTATGACAACTTAATAATATGTAGTTGATAGCACCAACAAAACCTACCTAACCATTCCTACCCCCCCCCTTCCCCCACACATAAATATCTCGGTTCTACATTATTTTTGTGAGGTAACTGTCAGAAGAAATGTGTCTTGGAATAACAAGATTCTGTTGTTGGCAACAATGCAATAATAGCTTATCTAGTAGTTCTGGGATTTTCAACCCTCCAATATTTCAGTTACGAGTAAAGACCACCAAGTGTCATAGAAGAAAATTGTCTTTTTTTGTCTGAACTTATCATTAATAATAAAAAATCCAATATTGCATTATGTCTTCTGCTATCAATTGACCATAAGATGGTTTAGTACAGTTATACAGTGTGCTGCATCCACACTCCCTAATGGCCCACTTCCAAGACAAGGTTGTGTTCTATCTCAAACTTTGCATAATATATATTCAGAATTCTTAATGAGAGAAGTTCTAAGTGATAATGACTTTGCACTTACCAGGTATAGTGAAGAGGCATTACAAAAACTCGTTAACAGATCGGTGGAAAGAGCAAAAAGGGTGAAAATGTGGTTTAAGAGTTAATGCTATATAGACGAAAGTAATAGTTGTTTCCATATTGGAAATACTGTAAATCCTAAAATAAACATTATGTTAGTTAACGGCCCACAACGGGGCCGTGGGGAGTAGCTGTAACCATGTGTATTATTATATAAGGGCAAGTTACATATGCACACTGTTGTATTAGATGCATGTTTGTTCTACATGTATGTTGTGGATATACAGTAACCTATACCAAATGTCTGCCATTATATACTTCTTAATTTTATGTTTTGACCAATACCAAATTGTATGGTTATGTCATTAGCAGTAGCAGGTTCAGATACATTCAGGAGCCGGTGTATGCCCAGTACTCGCCAACAGTGCGTAACACAGACATAACCGATCGCCCAAGCGGCTAACGAGCCGGTAAGTGGTGAAGAGGATAAAAGTAATATTGTTGGTAATTTTATCTATTAAAATACTCGAAAAATACATGATGTCCATAAATAATTACCCTAAAAACGGTATGCTCTCATATTTTAATCAGGGTAATCATTTATGGACACTCTGCCTAATTTTCCGACGAAAATTCCATATAAGATTATCATAGAATAGTCTGAACTATGCGAAAAAGTGTTTTAATTAAGAAATTGAGTTGGGCCCACTTATAAATTTACCAACTCTTAATATAGTACTTACCATGTTTCATTTGTTGCATCTTCCTCCACATCCTCATATATTGCGCTTGTTTATTGTAAAGGTGTTTCCTATCCTTCAAAAACAGCAGCTCCTCATAATGTAGATTGATATACCTCATCGGAACCTGCAACGTATTTCTTTGAACAGGTAGTTTTCCTCAGTTCC